>NW_007171410.1:0-899 GCF_000164805.1 Carlito syrichta | reverse complement strand
GCTCCGGCGATCCTTCCGCCTCAGCCTTCCGAGTAGCCGGAATTACAGGCACGCGCTACCACACCCGGCTGATTTTTTGATTTATTGTAGAGATGAGGTCTCGCTGCCCAGGCGGGTCTCGAACCCGCGGGCTCAGGCAATCCACTCACCTCAGCCTCCCAAAGGCGCGGGATTACAGGCTGAGCCACCGAGCCCGGCATTTTTTTTTTTTTTTTTACTGTTGTTAATTTAAAATCTGTTTTATCTGATATTAAGATTGGCTACTCGTGCTTGTTTTTGGTTTCTATTTGCTTGGAATATTTTCCCTCATGTCTTTACTTTTAGTCCATAGGGGTCTTTGTTAGTTAATTGGATTTCCTGGAGGCAGCAGATATTTGGCTTATATGTGTATTTTTAAATTCATTCTGCCAGTCTGTATATTTTTAGTGGGACATTGAAACCTTTTACAGTCAGAGTTAATAATGATATGTAAAGTACATTTTTTATTTACCAGACTGTTTGTTATCTAGTTGCTTTGTCTATTTATTTTCTCTGTTGTGCTGGTATTCCCCAAAGACTATGAACTTAAGATTGTCAGCATTTTTCTATTGGTGCATTTTGACATTTTGTTTCAGTATTTAGAACTTCTTTGAATATTTCTTATAGAGCAAGTTTAATGGTGACAAATTCCCTTACATTTGCTTGTCTGCAAAGGACTTCATTTCTCCCTCATTTATGGAACTTAGTTTTACAGGATAAAAAAAATCCTTGACTGACAGTTGTTCTGAATGAGGCAATTGAAGATGGGGTCCCAATCTTTTCTGGCTTTTAGGGTTTCTTCTGAAAAGTCTGCAGTTAGTCTGACAGGCTTATCTTTGTATGTTATTTGATGATTTTGTCTCACTTCTCTTAAAATTCTT
>NW_007171409.1:0-821 GCF_000164805.1 Carlito syrichta | reverse complement strand
AGTCTTTGAATTGCTGATCATATGGTAGTTCAATTTTTAGTCTTTTGAGAAACCGCCATAATATTTTCCATAATGGCTATACTACTTTACATTTGCCCCAATAGTGTATGAACGGTCCCCTTTCTCTACGTCTTTGGCCTGTGTCTGTTATTTTTTGGCTTTTTTATATATCCATTCTAACTGAGGTAAAATGATATTTCATTGTCATTTTGATTTGCATTTCTCTGATGATTAGTGATATTGCATGATTTTTCATATATCTGTTGCCCATTTGTATGTCTTATTTTGAGAAATGTCTATTTAGATCCATTGCATAATTTTTTAATTGTGTTGTTTGTTTTTTGTTATTGAGTTGTTTGACTTTCTTATATGTCTGGTAACTAATCTCTGTCTGCTGGATATTTACTGGTATTTTCTCCCATTAAGATAAGTATGTCTCTTAATTTTGTCAAGTGTTTTCTCTACTGTGCAGAAGCTTTAGTTTAATGTAATTTTATTTGCTTGTTTTTGTTTTATTGCTTGTGCTTTCCATATCTAACTCCAAATTTTTTTTCATACCAATGTCATGCAGCATTTCCCTAATGTTTTATTCTATTAGTTTCATAGTTTCAGGTCTTATATTTAAGACTTTAATCAATTTTGAGGGCTTTTAAAAAATATAGGATAAGATAAGGATTTGGTTTCATTCTTCTGAATATAGATATCTAGTTTTCTCAGTACTATTCATTGAAGAGACTGTCCTTTCCTCAACGTATCTTGTCAAAAATGAATTACCTGTAAGTACATGGATTTATTTCTGGGATCTCTATTCTATTCAATCT
>NW_007171408.1:0-971 GCF_000164805.1 Carlito syrichta | reverse complement strand
TTTAACAAGAGAGACAATGTTTAAAATCAGAGTGGTGAGAAGTTTATGAATATTACAAATGGGTACATGTACAGTATGGTGAGAAGGAAAGATTCTGAAGAAAGATTAAATCATGCCCTAGATAAAAAGCAAAATGTTGCAGCAAGACATGAGCAAGTGTTATGAACAAGATGGATAGCCTTGCAAATGTCATTAGAGAATCAGCATCCCATGCTGGAAAGCCCACTAGCTCATTCGAGCAAAAGTTCAAAGTTCATTAAGCACTAAAGGTTGGGCACGGTGGCACATTTGCTTGAGTCCTAGGGTTGGAGACCAGCCTGGGCAACATAATGAGACCTCGTCACTGTTTAAAAAAAAAAATTAGCCAAGCATGGTGGTGGATGCCTGTAGTCCCAGCTACTTGGGAGGCTGAAGGATCTCCTGAGCCAGGAGGTCAAGGCCACAACGAGCCGTGATTGTGCCACTGCACTCCAGCCTGAATGACATAGTGAGACTCCAACTCAAAAAAAGAAAGAAAGAAAGAAAGAAAGAGAAAATTTCGTTAAAATGCCAAAGACTAAGCAAAGTGCAAATGCTGTTGATGAGTGCTTGAGTGCAGCTCTTGACTGAGCAATTGTTCCAGGACTGTTGAGGGGGAACATCAGTGTGGCAGACAGGGGGTGTGACCAGCCCCCGCTACTTTTTAATGTAGGTGAAACTGTTCTATTTTGAAAAATGTTACCTGAGAGAACATCCATTCACAAAAAAGAGAGTTTGAACCCAGTTTAAAAACTGTGAGGAAACAAGTTACACTTCGATTTGGTTGCATCAAGGAAATAGAGGTGAAACCCCCTTCCAACACGTTAGGGTTATAAGCAAATAGCTTTCTGGAACCTAACCTGTTTTATATATTAAAAAGAAAAGCATCTATAAATAAATAACAACAGCAATGATTACAACAATTACTTTGGAGTTGTACTTAGTCATTTCTT
>NW_007171407.1:0-2481 GCF_000164805.1 Carlito syrichta | reverse complement strand
GTTTTTTCAGTTCCCCATCATATACTCTCAGATCCCCCATTTGGTTTTAATCTTCCAGTATAAGCAGTCAGCCAAGAATTATCAGGTATCTGAGGAAAACTTTACTGAAAAAAAAAGAGACTAAAATAAAAAGAAATTTAAAAAGTCAATTAAAGAAAAACAAACTATGTGGAAAAATAAAACAATAAAAATGATAAGAAGCTGAGAGATAAAAAGATATGCAAATATGAATGTGAAGATACTAGTAAATAATAAGATGAATATTTGGAATACAAAAAACAAAATGGCTTCATGTTATTAAAAATAAAAGCATAGCAGAAATGAAAAACATAATGGTAGCCTAGGAAGATAGAGCAAGTTATATATTCCAAATAGTAGGGCAAAAATACAAAGTAGGAATATATTCTGGATTATAGAGCAAAGATATGAAAATAAGAGATAACACAAGAAAATTAGAAGATCATCTTGCAAGGGCCATTATCAAAATAATAGACATTTCAAATAGAAATAACCACTTGATTA
This sequence comes from Carlito syrichta, assembly GCF_000164805.1. Lineage (NCBI taxonomy): Eukaryota > Metazoa > Chordata > Mammalia > Primates > Tarsiidae > Carlito > Carlito syrichta. The sequence goes on along the minus strand of NW_007171407.1, from coordinate 1,959 downwards.
CCTAGCTAAGCGGAACATGTGCTTCATCTGTGGGATGCTGAAGGAGATGAATGGGCTTCGGAGTGAATGTGGCAGTTTAAAAAAAATACCTTCCTTGTTTGGACCTGCATATTTAGCTGTTTGGGAACGCAGTTGATTCCTTCTTGAGTTTCAAATATAAGACTGCTACAGTCACATCACAATATTCCGTGGTGGAGTCTTGTTTGTTACTGTCATTCCCATTCCTTTCGTTTAGAATCAGAATAAAGTTGTATTTCAAATATCTCAGCAAGTGAACTGTATCCCTTGTTTGTGAGCATTTAAAACCACTGCAATAGGAAAGTGTATGCCATGCTGATATTTAAATTGCCTTGCTGTTATCACTTAGTTTGGAATCTAATTAAGTTAATTTGACCCTGTGTCTCCTTTTTATTTGTACATTTGAATCATGTCTCAAACAATGACAGGTCAGCGGTGTTCTGGCTGGTCAGGAGTGAAGTGGTGTGAATACTGATAGTACAGCTGAGCTGAAATAAGGTCTGTCCCACCTTCGTTTTGGCTAGGTAGTGTCACCAAGGGAAGAACTTGCTCAAAACCCGTGACCTATCAATACAAATGTGTAGTTTGTACATAACAAATAGATATTTTAAGGGTTATACTTTTGTTTTATTGCAAAGGTGACCATGTTTTATTGTAGAACTTCAAACGGATGGAACTCAGTTGACGGGAGCTAGAGAAAATTATTAACTTCAAAATGAGTATAAGTTTTATACTTTTTGTTTTAACGTCGGATGTTTAGTGTAAAGTTGAGACTCTAGGAAGGTGTTTCGTGTTCACCCGCTGCTTTCAAGTACTCAAGCTTTAAAGATGTCTAAGATGTCTTGAAGATAAGGATTTAAGCTGAACACACTACAGCTCTTGATGGCTGTTTTTTTCTAAGGATTGTTTTGTAGGTGATGCAAGTCGACAGACGGGATGCTGCAGCAAGGGGCAGTTAGAATGGGCTTCTCAGTGATGGTAGGCTGGTGGGGAAACTTACCACATTAGGCCTTTAATTTATATTTGTATGTTTTACACATTTAAAAATGAATGAGGTATGTCTTGCCTGATAAGGAGTGTGATCCCTCAACACCACAAGGTAGCAGTTAGAAATCTTAAAATTAAGAGCTATTTTTCTTTTATGAGCACTATAGTCCAGTTTACCAAAGTTTTCTCTACATGACTGGTTGTCTTGGGGTGATCACTTTCCTTTCTTAAGAGGTATAGAAAGGGTCACCTAGATAAATGGGAGACGAGTTAGGGTGAAATTGGATCAAGTTCTTACTCTTATTAACTGGTGTCAGTAGAGTTGCTTTACAGATCTGAATTGCTGTATATTCTGTGCTGCATTTAGAACCAGATTTTAACAGCCTGTGTGAGATGAAGTTTTTTCCCCAAAACGGGATGAAGCCTTGAAACCTTTTCAGACTTGATTTAAGGTATATGTGTTGTCTGTAACCCTGTGTAGAATGCAAGTGTGGTGTTGACCTGAATCTTCTATGTATCCAAGTTTGAAAGCTACTTACCTGTTTAACATGGGTTGGGAGAGAATTTACAAGTCAATCATTGGAAGAATAATTGTTGCAAAATATATTGCTTCTACTTTGCCTGGATGTTCTGAATCATCTCTGGTATTTGCTGCAGGAAGTATGGAATAGTTCCAATTCTCTCGTGTGGAGGGGGGAGGACAGTACCATCCAGTTGTATACAAACGGAGAGAATTTGCCCTCGATTTCAAAAAAATCTGGTGTAAGATGGGGGAGCCATGAAAGCATGAAGTAAATGGTTACTGTAGTAGCATGTTGGGAACAAAAGCGCTAGGAAGAAGCATCATTCATGTGGTTTATGTAGATAACAGGCAAGGCGTTGGCAAGGTCAGCAGGAGGAAAATGTTCTTGAAAAGCAGTTTCATTTTGTGCCAGAGCCAGTTTTTTTTTTTTT
>NW_007171406.1:0-2129 GCF_000164805.1 Carlito syrichta | reverse complement strand
CCACTTGATTACCTAGCTAAGCGGAACATGTGCTTCATCTGTGGGATGCTGAAGGAGATGAATGGGCTTCGGAGTGAATGTGGCAGTTTAAAAAAAATACCTTCCTTGTTTGGACCTGCATATTTAGCTGTTTGGGAACGCAGTTGATTCCTTCTTGAGTTTCAAATATAAGACTGCTACAGTCACATCACAATATTCCGTGGTGGAGTCTTGTTTGTTACTGTCATTCCCATTCCTTTCGTTTAGAATCAGAATAAAGTTGTATTTCAAATATCTCAGCAAGTGAACTGTATCCCTTGTTTGTGAGCATTTAAAACCACTGCAATAGGAAAGTGTATGCCATGCTGATATTTAAATTGCCTTGCTGTTATCACTTAGTTTGGAATCTAATTAAGTTAATTTGACCCTGTGTCTCCTTTTTATTTGTACATTTGAATCATGTCTCAAACAATGACAGGTCAGCGGTGTTCTGGCTGGTCAGGAGTGAAGTGGTGTGAATACTGATAGTACAGCTGAGCTGAAATAAGGTCTGTCCCACCTTCGTTTTGGCTAGGTAGTGTCACCAAGGGAAGAACTTGCTCAAAACCCGTGACCTATCAATACAAATGTGTAGTTTGTACATAACAAATAGATATTTTAAGGGTTATACTTTTGTTTTATTGCAAAGGTGACCATGTTTTATTGTAGAACTTCAAACGGATGGAACTCAGTTGACGGGAGCTAGAGAAAATTATTAACTTCAAAATGAGTATAAGTTTTATACTTTTTGTTTTAACGTCGGATGTTTAGTGTAAAGTTGAGACTCTAGGAAGGTGTTTCGTGTTCACCCGCTGCTTTCAAGTACTCAAGCTTTAAAGATGTCTAAGATGTCTTGAAGATAAGGATTTAAGCTGAACACACTACAGCTCTTGATGGCTGTTTTTTTCTAAGGATTGTTTTGTAGGTGATGCAAGTCGACAGACGGGATGCTGCAGCAAGGGGCAGTTAGAATGGGCTTCTCAGTGATGGTAGGCTGGTGGGGAAACTTACCACATTAGGCCTTTAATTTATATTTGTATGTTTTACACATTTAAAAATGAATGAGGTATGTCTTGCCTGATAAGGAGTGTGATCCCTCAACACCACAAGGTAGCAGTTAGAAATCTTAAAATTAAGAGCTATTTTTCTTTTATGAGCACTATAGTCCAGTTTACCAAAGTTTTCTCTACATGACTGGTTGTCTTGGGGTGATCACTTTCCTTTCTTAAGAGGTATAGAAAGGGTCACCTAGATAAATGGGAGACGAGTTAGGGTGAAATTGGATCAAGTTCTTACTCTTATTAACTGGTGTCAGTAGAGTTGCTTTACAGATCTGAATTGCTGTATATTCTGTGCTGCATTTAGAACCAGATTTTAACAGCCTGTGTGAGATGAAGTTTTTTCCCCAAAACGGGATGAAGCCTTGAAACCTTTTCAGACTTGATTTAAGGTATATGTGTTGTCTGTAACCCTGTGTAGAATGCAAGTGTGGTGTTGACCTGAATCTTCTATGTATCCAAGTTTGAAAGCTACTTACCTGTTTAACATGGGTTGGGAGAGAATTTACAAGTCAATCATTGGAAGAATAATTGTTGCAAAATATATTGCTTCTACTTTGCCTGGATGTTCTGAATCATCTCTGGTATTTGCTGCAGGAAGTATGGAATAGTTCCAATTCTCTCGTGTGGAGGGGGGAGGACAGTACCATCCAGTTGTATACAAACGGAGAGAATTTGCCCTCGATTTCAAAAAAATCTGGTGTAAGATGGGGGAGCCATGAAAGCATGAAGTAAATGGTTACTGTAGTAGCATGTTGGGAACAAAAGCGCTAGGAAGAAGCATCATTCATGTGGTTTATGTAGATAACAGGCAAGGCGTTGGCAAGGTCAGCAGGAGGAAAATGTTCTTGAAAAGCAGTTTCATTTTGTGCCAGAGCCAGTTTTTTTTTTTTTGAGTTGGAGTCTGTCACCCAGACAGGAGTGTATTGGCCGCTCCCTGCCACCACAGCCTCGACCTGCTGGGTTCCGGCGATCCTTCCACCTCAGCTTTCCGAGTAGCTGGAACTACAGGCGCGTGCTACCACACCCGGCTCATTTTTTGATTTATTGTAG
>NW_007171405.1:0-1262 GCF_000164805.1 Carlito syrichta | reverse complement strand
TTTATAAACTTTATAAATAATAACTTGAAAAATTAAGACCACTGCCATTAGTGGTCAAGAAACCCAGTATTTATACAAATTGTGTATATTTGTCATGTGGTAGAAAGAGCAAACGTTTTTAGAACAGAATTTCCATTAAGGTTCTGCTCAATATTTGTTCCATGAAAAATGGAAAAATTGACACCATCGAAGTCTTAGTTTTTAATCTGTAATATAGGAGTAAGAATACCTGTCTTACAGGTTATCATGAAAAAGAAATTAGTGCATACAAGGTACCCTAAACTGGCATAGACTAGGTTTTTAATGTTTTTAAAGACTATCATATATTTTCAGTTATTTTGAGGTTTCTTAGGGGGAGAAGGGAAAACCATTATATGATAATTTCAAAATATATAACCTATCTTGAACTTTTAAAAATAATATATACATGAAAAAGAGATGCATGTAGCATCTCTTTTATTGTTTTTAAAAAACAAATAGTAGGCATTGTGATGAGATCTGATGGAGTTTCAAATGCAAATTATAATTCCAATTCCAAGACTGTGTCCTCTGTATCTTAGAATGTGATTTTTGATGATGTGACTAGAATTTCACTAAAAAACAATGCCTAACAAACCCTGTAGTGATTCTTTTAAGGGCCCTGATGCTAAATACCCTAGAACTGTGGTTTCTAAAATGTCACAGAGTCTGAATATGTATTATCTGGCTTCAGTGTGCTGTGGACACAAGCCTAAACTGGACTTTTTCCTGCCTACAGCTTATGATGCTGCCCAATGACAAGGAGATCTTCCAGGGTTTTGAAACTTTGCTGCTGTCAGAATATAGACTATAGAGTGATTCCTAATTTTCAAATAAATCCTCCTTCAGGCCAAATATTCTCAAGGAGGTAAGAGGGCCAAAGATCAAGGCTTGTTTGATGTCATTTTTACAAAGTCACTTCAATTCCTGGATATGCCCAAATCCCAAGCCATACAATTACAACACACACACACACACACACACACACACACACACACACACACACACACACACACACAATCATTCACTCTTTTCACAAGTATTTATCGATCACTTACTGTGCACTAAACACTGTTCTAAGCATTTGAGACCTATCAGTGGACAAAACAGACAAAATGTTTTGATCTCATGGAGTTCACAACCCAGCTTGTGAAGGGAGATATAATGGTGGGTGAGGGACAGAAATAAACAGACCCATAAGCCACACTGCAGTTTATACTTCTCTGAACCAGTCAGGCCCACTT
>NW_007171404.1:0-1899 GCF_000164805.1 Carlito syrichta | reverse complement strand
GCAGGAGATAAAATTTCCGACTTAAGGATAGGTCTTTTGAAATCACACAGTCAGATAAAGAAGAAAGGGTAATTAAAAAAAATGTCCCTTATGTGATCCCATAAAGTGTCCCATAAAGTGATCAAGTATTTAAATTTTGGGAGTTCGAGAAGTAAAAGGGATAGATAAATCATAGTAAATCTATTTAACAAAATAATATATGAAAACTTCCCAAATCTTAAAGGAAATATAGACATCCAGATACAGGAATCTCAAAGATTCCCAAGTAGATTAGACTCTAACAGGTATTCTTTAAGGCACATGGGAGTTAAACTGTCTCAACTGTTTTAAAAACAGCAAAAGATTGCATCATTGCATATAAGAGAGTTTTCATCACACCAAAAGTGAATTACTCATCAGAAATCTTACAGGCCAGGAGAAAATGAGATGATATATTCAAAGTGAAAAAAAAAAAAAGCCCTATCGGTCAAGTATACTATACCAAACAAAGCTGTTCATCAAAAAGATATGGAGAAATAATGTATTTATCAGACAAGAACAACTGAGGGAATTTATCACCAGTAGATTGACCCTGCCAAAAAATGCTTAAGGAAGTACTACATACATCTAGAAGCAAAAGGATGATATCTACCATCACAAAAACACATGTAAGTATCATAAGGAGCAAAAGGATGATATTTACCATCATGAAAACACATGTAAGTTTCATACTCACTGGTGACACGGGTACACAGATCAGAAAGAAAAAGGAGTCAAATATTCTTAATACAAAACCAACAAATGATACAAGTAAAAACAAAAAGAGAAAGGAACAAAAGTTATGCAAAAGAATCAGAAAAAAAAGACAAAACAATAGGCATAAGTTCTTACCTGCTAATTACAACCTTAAATGTAAATTATTTATTTATATAATACTCTAAGAAAGGAACTGGCAGGAGTGGGAAACTGTCAGGGGAGGAGGATGGGATTGGCAGTGGAGGGAAACTGCCAGGGGAGGGAGGAGTACCCCTCATTAAGGGCCCCTGCATCATCAACGTTTGTATGCCTAACCCTGACTTGTACCCCACACCTTTACAATAAAAATTAAAAAAACAAAATGCAAATTATTTATTTAATTTTATAGAAATGGGGTCTGATTCTTTCATCTAGGCTGGAGTGCAGTGGCGCTATCATGGCTCATTTTAGCCTCAACTTCCTGGGCTCAAGTCTTCCTCCTAAGTGGCTGAGACCATAGGTATACATTCCCAAGTCCAGCTATTTAAAAAAATGTCGAAAATGCTTTAGATTTTCCAATTAAAATATGTAGACTGACTGAACAATTTAAAAAAAAAATCAAAACCCAACTATAGGTTGCCTGCAAAAACTCATTTTACCTATAAAGATGCACACAGTGAAAGTGAAGGGATGGAAAAAATATTTAATGCTAAAGGCAACATGTGCTCCGAGTAGCTACACCTTATCTCTGACAAAATAAACTTTGAGTCAAAATATAAAAAGAGACAAGGCAGAGTATTATATAATGATATAGAAATAAATTCAAAATGAAGATACAATTGTAACGATATATGCGCAAAACACTATAACTCCTAGATATAAAAAGTAAATCTTACTAGAGTTAAAGAGAGAGCCGACCTCAACACAACGGTAGGTGAGGACTTCAATGTCTCCCTTTCAGCATTGTACAGATTGTTTAGAGAGAAAATCAACAAAGAAATATCCAACTCAATCTGCACTATAAATGAAACGGGCAGATATTTACAGAGCACTTCACTCAATAGCTGCACAATATACATTTTTCTCATCAGCAAACGGAACATTATTTAAGATAGTCCATGTGTTAAACCACAAAACAAGTCAACATGGGGAAAAAAAAACCTTGAAATAAATATGAAGTATCTT
>NW_007171403.1:0-1085 GCF_000164805.1 Carlito syrichta | reverse complement strand
TAATGTAGCAAAAGGAAATCAAACAGCAAGCATAGATTTACGCAGCTATGAGTGTATATGTATATATTTATCCCAACAAGTCTACTCTAAAAATCAAATAGTAGCTGTCACACTCTTGAACAAGGAAATGCAGGGCTTCCAAGATGGCGGCCATGGGCTGAAGCAGACAGAGTTTCGGTAATTAACGAAACAAAAGAAAACGTTCTACCTGGCTAGGGGCAGGGGACAGAACTATCATGGTAATTTAGTTTCTAATCTTAGCCCTAGGGGAAACAGCTTTCGGGAACAAGGACTACCCAGTCTACCAGGAAATAGAAGTAAAAAAATATCTAGAAAGAAGCTAAACTTAGAAAGACAGAAACAATTCCGCCATGCACCTTCCATCAAGTGTACTGAGATTCACTTATAAGTTTTACTGCCATGTATGCACACTGGTCACCAATCACACGCCAATATCATAGGTATAACTGATATCCTATGTCAGAGGCGATCTTCCAGATGGGCCTTTACAGGCCTCAGCCATGTAGCTATAGATGTTGGCTCCCAACAGGAAAACATAGTCTTTTCTTTTTTTTTTTTAATTGTTTAAATTTTATTTAAAGGAATGAGGGTTCAATTCAGGATTAGGTAGTTAAGTGGTCATCATACAGGTAAAATTTAGGCCTCCCATTGGTCCCCACTTCACCTGGTTTGAGATCAGGTACCATTATTGATGTTATATGCTCCCTTCTCTGGCAGTATCTCACTACTCTCAATCTCTTTGTTATAGTATTATGATTAATGATCAGGGTCTGCTTATGAATGAGAACATGAGGTACTCAGTTCTTTGTTTCTGTGATAGGTAACTGAGTATATGAGTATTATAGACTCTAAATCAATCCAAGTTGCTGCGAAGTCCAAAAATTTGTCCTTCTTTATGGCTGCACAATCCTCCATTGTGTATACGGACCACATTTTTTTATCCAGTCTACTTTCGATGGGAAGTACTTTGGCTCCATGTTTTTGCTGTTGTGAATAGAGCTGCAATAAACATGCGTGTGCAGGAAACATTTTTGTAATATGATTTGAGCTCCTCCCAGTATACT
>NW_007171402.1:0-1246 GCF_000164805.1 Carlito syrichta | reverse complement strand
ACTTAAAGATGAACCTAAGCTATCAGATTGTCATATTGTCAAACTTTATTAATAAAGAGCCCAAGTCATAAGTCACTGTGGAATCTAAGAGGCAAGATCATGTCAAAGTTAGCTTTCACCTGGGTGTCAACTTGGTTTATATATTCATCATATGAGTCATACACACACACACACACACACACACACACACACACACAATATACACAGACAGAGTCATCCCTCGGCATCCACAGAGGATTGGTTCCCAAACCTGCCCCAACCCCTGCAGATACCAAAATCCACAATGCTTAAGTCCCTTGTATAAAATGGTTAGGTATTTTCATATAACCTATGAATATCCTCCCATGTACTTTAAATCATCTCTATCTTATTTATAATACCTAATGCACTGCAAATACTATGTAAATAATTGTTGTATTGTTTAGGGAATCGTGACAAGAAAAAAGTACATGTTCGGTATAGATACAACCATTCTTTTTTTTCCAAATATTTTCAGTCTGGGACTGGTTTAATCAGCATATACAGAACCCACTAAATACATAGGGCCAACTATATATACGAATTTACATATACAGATAGATCAACTTTATATATAATATTTAAAGTGTTGCTGGGATCAGTGGATCAGCCTGCAGTTCCAGCACTTTGGGAGACCGAGATGAGTATATTGCCTGAGCCTGCAGGTTCGAGATCAGACTGGGCAACTTGGCGAGACCTTGTCTCTACAACAAATCAAAAATTAGTCAAGTGTGGTAGTTCCAGGTACTTGGAAGGCTGAAGGGGAAGGATCGCTGGAAACTAGCAGGTCGACGCTGGGGTGGTTGTGAATGTGCAACTGCACTCCAGCCTGGGCAACAGAGACTCCAACTCAAAAAATATATATATTTAAAGTGCAACGACGATAATAAAAAGAAAACCTCTGAAATAAGCTAAATGATAGTTTAGTTATTACCAAAATAACAATTTGGGATTAAACATAGCATGTTGAATATCTCTACTTCCTCCTGGAATATCTAGAAAATGGTATTCATGAATAAAAATAAAAAGAAAGTAACACTATATGAAGAATATTTTTAATTGAAAGAAATAAGCATATAAGTGAGTGATAAATAATATAACCATGAGGAGAAAGTAGAAACTTAGGTGCTTTTAGAGAGCATAGAACAAGAACTAGTAACATGTTTTTACCAACTCTGGAAGGACTCAGTGATTGGAGGCATCAGGTGGCTTTGAAGGGTTCTTGTGG
>NW_007171401.1:0-889 GCF_000164805.1 Carlito syrichta | reverse complement strand
CTCCTCCAGTGCTGACATTTAACCATGGACACAGGCCCAGACAGATATGGAAATGTTTTTTAAAAAATAAGATTTTAGGGCAAAATCTTCCATCTTTCCAGGTACAAACCTCTTAGTAACTGCAGAAGACCAGAGAATGGATCCTTTGAGACTTTATATTCTACTCTCAAGATGCTTTATGAAGAAGGGGGCTTATAAAAATGTGTGTGTGTATCTAATGAGAGCCCCTTCTCTTAGAAAAATATACTGAAGTTTATGCCTTCTTGTTAGTGACTTTTGTTTTTTTTTTTATATTGGGTGGAAAAGATAATTATTTTGGTTTGGATGATCATTTCTGAATATTAGTCATGTAATTGATGCAGGATATTCTGGTTTGAATTCAGAACTAGGACAGTAATATACATTGAAAAGCAAATGTTGACAAAAAACCCCCTAGATTCCTTAATGAAAGTAAAAACTTTATGAACAACAATGTAGAGATGAGAGAATTACTGAATTTCCATATTACAAGAAAACAGCACAATGACTTTTGGGTTGGGCTGCTCTCCATAGAGGTGTGGTAAATACTATACTTAGGTTACACTTAAAAGTTAGAAATACCACTTGAAATAAAAATAGTGATAATAATAATAAAAGAACAAATACCTAACCTTTGTAAAAAAAACAATCATGAGGGTTTTCTAATCACTTGTCTCACTTCTGTTTTAGTTATGAGATGAGGAGATGACAAAACTGTCACCACTGATCCATCTGTTCTTTCAGCTCAAGAGGGCTTCATTCTTTTCAGATATGTCCTACCTGAAACCAGGCCACCAGTGAAGCCCATACTTCTAGGACCTCATCATAAACTATCTACACTCATAGAAGGTTGATTCATATTTTTGAAAGA
>NW_007171400.1:0-745 GCF_000164805.1 Carlito syrichta | reverse complement strand
CCAGGCAGAACCTTTTCTTTTGTTTCGTTAATTACCGAAACTCTGTCTGCTTCAGCCCATGGCCGCCATCTTGGCAGCCATGCATTTCCTTGTTCAAGAGTGTGACAGCTACTATTTGATTTTTAGAGTAGACTTGTTAGGATAAAATATGTACATATACACTCATAGTTGCGTAAATGTATGCTTGCTGTTTTGTTTCCTTTTGCTACATTATTCAAATATAATTACTATACGATTTATAAAAGAATTAATGAGGTATTAGCTTAATAGGATATAGCATAGTATTAAAGTCCAATCACTAGATCATATAAAAATTAAAGTTTAGACATATGAAACATATGAATTATAGTAAAGTTTTGTAGTTTAAGTTTTAACTGAGTTATAAGGCATTACGTTAAATCATAATAGGTTAATAGTATAACTGACAGTTAAGTCATTTAACTAAACTTATAGATTATAGTATAGTGTTAAGTTGATAATATCGTTAAAAATATTGGGAGTCAGTGAACTTGGATTGAACCTAGAGTTAACTCAGAAAAGTTTTTTGTATTAATCAGGGTATAGAACAAAGAGTATAATATGAATGATTCATTGAACATTATGGAAAACACTTTGAACGATTTGTATTGAAATTGTGCACCTGTGACCTTAATGTAAGCACGGCAGTCATCATGGAATTCGAATTGTTTGCTTGGAAATTGCAGATCTCGTGGTGGTCTTGTGATGCATAGTTTGTAAAGCACGG
>NW_007171399.1:0-942 GCF_000164805.1 Carlito syrichta | reverse complement strand
CCCCCCATAGTTTCCCAGTACCATCAGTCATTTTCTCATAGTATTGCATTGGATGTTCAAGGTCCATTATATGAGTGAGAACATGTGATATTCGGATTTTTGTTTTTGTGAGAGGTCACTCAGTATTATAGACTCTAGTTGCATCCAGGTTGCAGCGAAATTCATGATTTTGTTCTTTTTTATGGCTGCGTAGTATTCCATCGTGTATATGTACCACATTTTTTTAATCCAGTCCTCTTTTGATGGGCAGCATGGTTGTTTCCAGGTTCTTGCTATTGTGAACAATGCTGCGATAAACATACATGTGCAGGTATCTTTTTTATAGAGTGATTTGTGTTCTTCAGGGTATATTCCCAGTAGGGGGATTGCAGGGTCATATGGAAGGTCAATTTTTAGAGCTTTTAGGAATCGCCACACCGCTTTCCACCGAGGTTGCACTAGTTTACACTCCCACCAACAGTGTAGAAGTGTTCCCTTTTCACCACACCCTCTCCAGCAGCTGTTATTTTTTGAGTTGTTGATAATTGCCATTCTGACTGGAGTTAGGTGGTATCTCAGTGTGGTTTTGATTTGCATCTCCCTGATGATTAGTGAGGTTGAGCATTTCGTCATGTGTTTGTTGGCTTCTCAAATGTCTTCTTTTGTGAAGTGTCTGTTCATATCTTTTGCCCATTTTATAATGGGGTTGTTTGTTTTCTTCTTTTCAGTATGTTTCAGTTCCTTGTAGATCCAGGATGTTAAGCCTTTGTCAGACCTAGAGTTGGCAAATACTTTTTCCCAGTCTGTAGGCTGTCTCCCCGCTCTCTTGATGGTTTCTTTGGCTTTGCAGAAGCTTGTCAGTTTAATAAGGTCCCATTTGTCTATCTTCTCTCTTAAGTCCTGTGGGTTTTGGGTTTTGTACAGGAATTGTATGCCAGTTCCGATTTCCATGAGAGTATTTTC
>NW_007171398.1:0-772 GCF_000164805.1 Carlito syrichta | reverse complement strand
TCCTTTTTTATGGCTGCGTAGTATTCCATCGTGTATATGTACCAGATATTTTTAATCCAGTCCTCTTTTGATGGGCAGCATGGTTGTTTCCAGGTTCTTGCTATTGTGAACAATGCTGCGATAAACATACGTGTGCAGGTATCTTTTTTATAGAGTGATTTGTGTTCTTCAGGGTATATTCCCAGTAGGGAGATTGCAGGGTCATATGGAAGGTCAATTTTTAGAGCTTTTAGGAATCGCCACACTGCTTTCCACAGAGGTTGCACTAGCTTACACTCCCGCCAGCAGTGTAGAAGTGTTCCCTTTTCACCACACCCTCTCCAGCAGCTGTTATTTTTTGAGTTGTTGATAATTGCCATTCTGACTGGAGTTAGGTGGTATCTCAGTGTGGTTTTGATTTGCATCTCCCTGATGATTAGTGAGGTTGAGCATTTCTTCATGTGTTTGTTGGCTTCTCGAATGTCTTCTTTTGTGAAGTGTCTGTTCATATCTTTTGCCCATTTTATAATGGAGTTGTTTGTTTTCTTCTTTTCAGTACGTTTCAGTTCCTTGTAGATCCAGGATGTTAAGCCTTTGTCAGACCTAGAGTTGGCAAAGACTTTTTCCCAGTCTGTAGGCTGTCTTCCTGCTCTCTTGATGGTTTCTTTGGCTTTGCAGAAGCTTGTCAGTTTAATAAGGTCCCATTTGTCTATCTTCTCTCTTAAGTCCTGTGGGTTTTGGGTTTGTACAGGAATTGGATGCCAGTTCCGAATTCCATGAGAGTATTTCCTTC
>NW_007171397.1:0-669 GCF_000164805.1 Carlito syrichta | reverse complement strand
AAATTCTTGGTTGAAATTGTTTATCTTTGAGAACATTAAAGATTGGAGTCCAATTCCTTCTTGCCTGAAGTGTTTCTGCAGATAAGTCTATAGTAATTCTGGTTGGTCTCACCTAGTAGGTAGTCTTACCTTTTTTACCTGCAGCTTTAGCATTTTTTCTTTTATACCTATTTTTTGTAGGAAGTTACTATGAGTCTCAGTGTCTAGGGTCGCTTTTCTCATATGATGTCTTGTAGGGCTTTTCTGTATCTCTTGTGCTTATAAAGTCATCTCTCTGACTTTGTGCTTATAAAGTCATTCCCTCAGATGAGGGAAGTTTTCTTGAATGACTTCCTGGAATGTTTGATCCAGGTGCTTTCTGTTTCTCTTTCTATTTCAGGTAACAGGCATGGGTTTGGTTTCTTAACAAAATTGCACATCTCTTGGTGAGTTTCTTCTTTCCTATTTTTTTCCTGTATTTTTGATAGATTGGGTTAATTCCATATTTTGGTCTTCCTTTCTTTTGCTTGGTTAATTCTGCTTCCCATGCTTCTCAGTTTGTTATTTATTTTTTGAATGGAGTTCTTTATTTCTGCTATTTCTAAATATACTTTCTTGAGTCTGTCCAACTCTGTTGCAATTTCACTTGTTTTAACTCTTGTATTTCTTGATTTTTATTCATTCTATCCA
>NW_007171396.1:0-1246 GCF_000164805.1 Carlito syrichta | reverse complement strand
TCCAAGAGAGGACTGCAATACCAACTAAGCAAGAAACGCTATCCTTTTCCATCCTCATATTTTCTCTCTCAGACTCCAACACCAGAAGAGATATTGTTCCAGAAATGAGAGGAGAGAGATAAATGGAAGAGTAGACTGTGCTTTCTCCTTACCTCAAGATGAAGTCCAGCTATTCCTAGGAAGAAGAGAAGAGAGGATAATTAAATAGATGTGAATTAGATGTTTTAAACTGGGCTTAACTAAAAATATATTTTTTGTAACTGAAAATAATCTAAGAGTTATAGGATCTATCCGAGATAGCCGTAAGGGAAATTCATTCCTCATAGCCCCATTGGGACAGCCATTGGAGAAAAATAATAGATAAATATTGTTATAATATTATTATATTATTATTATATTATCAGTGTAAATAACTCCCATCATGGAATAAAACATTCAGTCCTTTCTTATGTATTGTAGAGAAGTATTATGATGACAAAGTGGTTGAAAGGGCACATTCTGATTTCTGGTGTATACTGATGTACCCAATTAATAAATGATGCTAAAGGAACATGCTTATGTTTGTAATATTATAATATTGTTATAATATTATAAGTGCTATTGAGTTGATGCTATTACTATGAATAAATATAGAATAAAATAAATAAAAAACAATGAGAAAAATGAGTAAATGTGTCCTAAGATAAATTTGGATTTTATTTGGAATAATGAGGGAAGAGGAGTAAGGATGTCAAAGAGATGCTGAAGAATTTTAACAATTTTAAAGTGTCAGTAAAAAATACTATGTCATGTGATTTTGGAAGTCAGTTTTTGTTGGGCGTAAAGTGAAAAAAAAGCTCAGAAACATTTTTGTGCATTTTCTTTTAGCACCTTTATGTGTGAAATGCTGGATAACTACTATGACATCATAAGCTTACTCCTGCCCTACTGGAGCTTAACTTATTGTTTCCCTAGATGCCCAAAAGAAAAACTTTTTAGTACAAATCAGCAAAGGCAGAGGAATTCCAATGATCTGTGGTCTTTCATTTCAGAGGAAAATTAGCATTGATGAGCAATTGTGGAGTTAGATGCTTTCAAAATCACTACATAATTTAATCTACATCATAAATATAAAGTACTTACGCCAATGTGGGGAATGAAAAAAACTGAAGCTCAGAATTATTATACAAGGGAAGACTCTCCCCAAAATGAACTTTATTTAGAAACAAATGTGTATTTATTCTTACATGTTTAAACTTCAGTCACG
>NW_007171395.1:0-901 GCF_000164805.1 Carlito syrichta | reverse complement strand
TAACAAGGCATTCAGAGATGCAGGTCCCTGTATTTGACCACTGACCTCTGTAATGGACATAGATGGTTAAAAGTCTGCCAACCCTTCCAAAGCAATCTTTTACTCCTCTTAATAAACGTAGCAGCAATAAAATAACTCAAACCTGTTGAAGAGCAATGTAGTCATGATGCCTCAAAGCTCAGTTAAACAAGACTGTACCCTCATAGACTACCTGACTATGTGATCTGATCAAGGCAAACAAATTAGTGAGCCAGCAATTAATTGGTTCACATAGTGTTTAAAACAGGTAATTTAACACAAATATCTAATAAATTGCTTGACATTTTAACATAATTCTGAGTTAAGTCAACCCAAAGCATGAATCTAATTAAAGACAATAAAAATTGGCAAAAGGACAAATAAGGGCAAAGGACAGGCCATGGTATGTGGCCAAAAAAATGAGATGTGGATTGCTTATAAGCAGCTAGTCACCACAATGTCTGTCATTTATTTCTTATTTTTGGCCGGAACCCCCCCCCCCAAATCTTTGACCTCAAGAGTTGTGTGTGTGTGTGTGTGTGTGTGTGTGTGTTTTCTGGAATATCTAAAAAGAATTCTAAATGATTTAAAATCATGCCTGTTTTATGTTTCTTTATCTTTGGGGAAAAAAATGAGTATTCCAAGTACTACATTTTAGGACCACAGTTTTTGTAATATAATATGTTCACACATGGTATGTATTCTTGCCTTCTTCTCCTAGAATGTAAACTCCATGAGAATTTTTGTCTGTCTTTTATGGTTGCTGAATCCTCAACAATGGGGAATTTTCCTAGGATTTATCAACTAGCTGTAATACAAATTATGAATTTTTTAAAAGTAAAAATGAAAAATCATTGAAAGTTTTACAAGTCTTTTAAATTTT
>NW_007171394.1:0-770 GCF_000164805.1 Carlito syrichta | reverse complement strand
TATCATGGTAATTTAGTTTCTAATCTTAGCCCTAGGGGAAACAGCTTTCCAAAGCTGACTTACCAGTCTACCAGGAAATAGAAGTTAAAAAATATCTAGAAAGAAGTAAAACTTAGAAAGACAGAGAGAAATAATTCTGCTATGCACTTTCCATCAGGTGTATTGAGATTTACTTATAAGTTTTACTGCCCTGTATGCACACTGGTCACTAATCACACGCCAATATTATAGGTATAACTGATATCCTATGCCAGAGGCGATCTTCCAGATGGGCCTTTATAGGCCTCAGCCATGTAGCTATAGATGTTGGCTCCCAACACAGACTCTTGGCACCTTTTAAGGCATTTACCACCTGTTGTCTCTGAAGCCTGTTATTTAGTGCCTTCATCTACATATTAATAATTTTGACTTCCTTAACCCCTCTTATTTTGACTCAGCATTTCTTTTACTAATTTCAAATTCTTTAAACAGAGCTTAATTCTATCAATTGCCAATCAGAAAATCTTTACCTCCACCTATAACCTAAAAGCCCCCACTTGGGGATGTCCTACCTTGCCAGAGCCAACCACTGTGAACCTCACACTCATCAATTTATATTTTGTCTGTAATGTATGTCTCCCCCAAAATATATAAAAACCAAGTTATAATTCAATCACTTTGGGCACATGTACTCAAAACTTCTTGGGAATATACCACAGGTCTAGGTCACTTGCATTTGGCTCAAAATAAACTTTCAAAATAGTTTATAGAGTTTGGCATTTTTCATCAAC
>NW_007171393.1:0-724 GCF_000164805.1 Carlito syrichta | reverse complement strand
CAATTATCAACAACTCAAAAAATAACAGCTGCTGGAGAGGGTGTGGAGAAAAGGGAACACATCTACACTGTTGGTGCGAGTGTAAACTAGTGCAGCCTCTGTGGAAAGCAGTGTGGCAATTCCTAAAAGCTCTAAATATCAACCTCCCATATGACTCTGCAATCCCCCTACTGGGAATATATCCTGAAGAACTCAAATCACTCTATAAAAAAGATACCTGCACACGTATGTTTGTCACAGCATTGTTCACAATAGCAAGAACCTGGAAGCAACCATGCTGTCCATCAAAAGAGGACTGGATTTTAAAAATGTGGTACATATACATGATGGAATACTACGCAGCCATATAAAAGAACAAAATCATGAATTTCGTGCAACCTGGATGGAACTAGAGTCTATAATACTGAGTGACCTCTCACAGAAACAAAGGTCTGAGTATCACATGTTCTCACTCATGTAGTGGACCTTGAAACATCCAATGTAATACTATAAGAAAATGACTGACAGTAATGGGAAACTATGGGGGGTGAAGGAGATGGGATTAATGGTAGTATATATCTATCTGGGGATGGCGAAACACCTCTTATCAGCAAGGGTGCCTGAACAAAACGTATTTGTATACCTAACCCTTATCTGTACCCCACAATAGCATAATAAAAATATTGATTCTAAAAAAAATTAAATTAAATAAATATGTACTTTTTTAGGTATAATGTTATTGAAC
>NW_007171392.1:0-64223 GCF_000164805.1 Carlito syrichta | reverse complement strand
TCCTTCTGTATCTTTTTTGATTTTTAATAGTTTGAAGGGTATTTTGTCTGAAATTAAGATGGCTACTCCTCCTTTCTTTTGTATTCCGTTCGCCTGGAAGTTTGTTTCCCATCCTCTTACTTTGAGTCTGTGGATGTCCTTTCTAGTTAGGTGAGTCTCTTGAAGGCAATAGATTGTTGCCTGATGATATTTTATCCATTTTGCCAATCTATGTCTTTTCAGTGGTGCATTTAGTCCGTTCACATTTAGGCTAATAATTGAAATGCAAGAGTTGATCCCTGTCATAAGGTTCTTACAGAGTTGTTCCTGTTTATTTGTTGTCTTTCTTTGGGTTTTGGAGTTGGTTCATGTGTGTTTTTAATCTTTTGCCTGTACTCTTGTGAAGAATGCTGTTGTTCTTTTTTCTTTTTCTTCTGTGTTCAGTACTTTCTTAAGTGTTTCTTGTAAAGGTGGTCTGGTAGCGGCGTAGGTTCGTAGGGATTGGATGTCTGGAAAAGATTTCAATTCTCCCTCATTTATGAAGCTTAATTTGGCTGGGTAGGTTATTCTTGGTTGAGATTGTTTCTCTTTTAGAACTTTAAAGATAGGGCTCCAGGCTCTCCTGGCCTGAAGGGTTTCTGTTGATAAATCTGCTGCTATTCTAATTGATTTTCCCTGGTAGGTAGTCTGGCCTTTTTCTCTTGCTGCCTTTAGGATTTTTCCTTTCATAGTTACTTTGTTTAGGCGAATTATTATGTGTCTGGGAGTTGGTCTTCTCGTTTGTGTCTTGCAGGGTTCTCTGAATCTCTTGTGTTGAATTTTTTCATCCTTAATGAGATGAGGGAAGTTTTCTGAATGATTTCATGAAATGTTTGTTCCAGTGTGGCTTTGGTTTCTCTTTCTGCCTCAGGAAGCCCAATTATTCTTAGGTTTGGTCTCTTGAAGTGATCATTCATCTCTTGCAGGTTTTGTTCTGTCTTTTTGAGCTTCTTTTCTATGCTTTTGACAGTTTGGGTTAGTTCTGTGTTTTGGTCTTCGAGCTCTGAGATTCTTTCTTCTGCTTGGCTGATTCTGCTTTCCATGCTTATTAGTCTGTTGTTCATTTCCATCACAGTATTCTTTACTGCTGTCATTTCTGACAACAGCTCCTTCCTATTTTCCTCTTGTCTCTCCTCAATTTTTTTAATTCTCTCCATTAATGTCTTGATGTCTGGGTTTGTTGCATGTAGCCAGTCATTCTGGGGACTCTTCATTGTCTGTGTTCCAGAATCTGTTTTCTCATTGTCTGATCTCCCAGGGGTCTGTGTAAGACCTATATTCTTCTTTTGGTTTTTCTTCATTTGTGCGGTTTTTTCCCCCTCCTTACTTTTTCCTTCCCTCCACGTCACCGTCTTCTTTAATTTTGTTATTCAGGGGTAAAGGGATTGGATTTACTTCTGTTTGTTCAATCTCCTATTCTTTATGTATGTCCTCTTACTTTGTTCAATTCTGAAGTTGCACTGTAGGTTGGAGGTGGTCCTTTTTGCAGTTTTGAGTTGTACTTAAGGGGAGAGCTGTGATTCAAAATCTGTCTGCAGGTCCTGGTATTCACTGACAGGCATGTGGATAATGTGGAACCCACTTCCCACTGTCCTGGAATCTTTCCAGGGCAGTGGGGCTGTAGGTTTACTCCCTGAAATAAAATGTGGTTAGCAGAGGGGAGAGAATGGAGCAGATAGTGGGTTGAAGAGGGGAGTGGAGAGATAGAGGAGTAAAGGGGGAAACAAACGAGTGTGCCAACAAATAGAGAGAGAGGCCTATACTGAAACAGATAAAAACAATAGACCACCGCTACAGTCGAACCAACTCTCATACAAACAAAAATAAAACATATAGTGATGCTAACATACCAGCTATCCAACCACCTTATTAGTGTGCTGTTCCTCTATACACAGACATGGTTTACAGACAGAATAAAAGAGAAGAAAAGGAAAAGGAAAAGAGAAAAAAGGGAACAATAGAGTAGGAATAGAATTAAGTCATTAAACTAATAGAATCAATGAAGCACACTCTGTGACATTTCGTTTAGGTCCAATGTCCTTTCAGGTCTGATTTCTAGTTTTCTTTTCAAGCTGGTAAATTAGTTTGCAGTTAGGGTCAGTTCCCCTGATCTGCTGTGAAGGACAGTTCAGAATAACCTCGGTTCAGAAGTTTGGTCTATGTCTTTATCAAGCTTGTTTCTCCCGTTTCGGTGTTGTTACCTTGAATCGCCAGCAGGTGGTGCTATCTCATCTGCTCGCCCCAGAGGGGGTGGGGCCAGACAGGAACAAGATGGCTGCCTGCCTCCGAGCAGGCAACCGGATCCCCACGCCGGGCGGACAGGACAGTCTTGGACGCAGGAGCGGTGGCAGCGATCCCAGCAGATTTTCCCTGAAGCGGTTTGGTGTGGATCTCCTCCGGTCGGGTTGTGATGAGCTACCCGTGCCTGAGCCGTGGCGGCGGCGGCGGCGGCGGCGGCGGCGGCGGCGGCAGCGGCGGCGACGGGAGCGCTGGTGGGGGGAGGGGCTGCGGCAGCCACGGGACAGTGCAATGCAGTAAAACTGTCCAGTCCTTGTGATGTTCCAGCGATAGTGATGGCCGAGCTCTGTCTGAAGAGCAGGATGCAATGCTGGGGTCCCCAGCCTCCCGGGGCGAGAGTCAGAGACCCACTGCAGATCTCCCTTGTAGAGGGCTTCAGACACCGGGTTGCCCGGTCGCCATCTTGCCGCCTCGCCTCGATCACATATTTTTAAAACAATCAAATGGAAAGTAAACAAGAGGTAGTGTGTGCTCAAAATGTTTTAAACATCAGAAAATGTGACCAATAGTGGAGGACAGAACTTTGGAGGCCATCCGTGACACTAATGAGATAAAATATATGTAACAATATGACAAACAACACAAATGCACATAGGTTTACAGTGCTGTGTATAGGAAAGCTCATGCAGGGAAAATGTCCTTTTTATTTTATTTTCATTAAACATAATACGGTGTTAAGCAAAGTTATCCTTCACATTCCCTTCCATTTTTCCTCCCAGAGTAAAGTACTTTTAGGAAGTTGTTATGGATCATTCTCATAGTGTTTTTATGCATTTTCTATATATGCTCTCATCTATATGATGCATCTACATAATGCAGAGTATCATTATATCAATTAATATTAAACACTACTATAAATAGCTTCAGTTCTAGCTATCCTTTTAAATCATTTAAAAATTTTGTTTTTAATTGACAAGTAATAATTTTATATGTTTATATAAGAGAAAATGTAATGTTTTGATATACATTTATAATGTGGAGTGATCAAATCAGGCTAAGTAATGTATCAATTACCTCACATATTTATCATTTCATTGTAGTAACAACATTTAAAATTCTCTCCTTTATTTTGAAATATAAAATACATTATTGTTAACTATATAACCATGCTGTGCAATAGAACCAGAACTTACTTCTCTTGTAGCACTGAAGCTTTGTACCCTGTGCCTAACATCTTCCCTTCTCCCATCTACCACACCCCATCACCACCACCAGTCTCTGGCAATCAGCAGCTACCCTCTGCTTCTATGAGTTTGAGTTTTTTCGATTCCACAGATGAGTGAGACCATGTGGTATTTGTCTCTCTGTGCCTGGCTTATTTCACTTAACATAATGCACTCCATGTTTATCCATGTTGCCACAATGGCAGAATTTTCTGTGTTTTATTTTTAAGGTTAAATTGTATTTCATTCTGTATCTATCATATTTAGAAAGTTCACTTGTCTGTTCATTTGCTTAGATTGATTCCATATCTTGGCTATTGTGAAAAATGTTGCAATTAACATGGGAATGTAGATATCTCTTTGACATACTGATTTCAGTTCCTTTGGATATAAACATACCTTATTTTATTGCTCTTATTTTTAGTACTTCATTACCATAAATCATTCGATAATGTACTGAACCAGAGTGACAGAAACGATTCCTGTGTTAATCCTGACACAGTAGGAGTTTATTGCTCCCTTTCCTACTAATCATTGATAAATAGTAATTGAAAGTTACATATATGTCAGCTTTCAGTAAATTATGTGATGACTAGAATTCAGGGAACACATCCAGATAAGAATGTATTATATCTTCTGAGCATGAATCAAGGAATTTCTGGTTGGTTTGAGATAAACTTACCTCTAAATCTGCAAAAAATATAGTATCTCACTGAACTAAAATTCTATGATTCAATGCTTTCTCTTTACCTTCATCTGAAATCTGAAACTTCACACTGGCCAGATTTGAGAGAAAGTATGTCTTGGCTTGTCTTCTCCTTTACTCACTTGATACTGGATCTTATTGACTTTATCTAAATACAGTTACAGAGAGGATATTTGGCATTTAAAGAGACATAAGCATCATGAATGCCATACCTATGACATCCTACCTCAGGACAAATGTGGTAATTCTAGAGAACAAATATGACATATCCATGAAGAACATCTGGACCCTGGCCCATTCTTTGGGATGCTGGATGTGCAAGGGACTGTGGTCCTATGTTTTGAGTCAGGTGGAGGTTGCTATGTGAAAATTACTATATAACCTGCATGCTTGCCACAAACAAGAACTGTCTCTTCCTGTTCAGACCCTGGACACCCTGTAAGTCTCCTATAAACCCTATGTCTTGCCTACTTCTCCACATCTTTTTTCCGGCCTTTTGGACACTGTACTGTCCCTATGAGACTTGCTGGGAGTCCACCACGACAACTGTTCCTGGGTATTTATTGAAAATAGTTACAATCAGGATCTCGAAGACATGTTAACACTCCTATGCTCATTGCAACACTCTTCACAATAGCCCATTACCATTTTAGTATGTATGCATCCAATTTTATTTCTTATCAGCATTTCAAACACATCGTAAAGTAATTAAACATAATGCATTTCCATAATATTGCACTATAATTATTTTCTTATTTAACTATATTTTAAACATGAAATTCAGTCAATTACTTTGGTTAATTGAAGCAATGAACATATTTTACTTTGTACTGGTTGATAACTCCAGTTATCAATGGAAGAACTAAATGAATACAGGCTATGTAATAAAAAGATATAAAATATGTCTGAAATGTTTTTTAAATGGGAGTGAATTATGAACTACATCAATTATTCACTTAGAAACATGTAGGTCAAACTATGGAAGCTTAAAATGTGACCTTGTGAATCACTGCCTCACAAAATTTTTTCAACTAGTCAAGTAAGTCCAAATAGTTTTAAACAATCATGTTGGCAGTTGGGTCGTAATTTTCATGTTAAAGACTTCTCTTCTGAAAGTTAATGGGCATTTAAAATGGATTTTTATGCACAGACAGGCTGAATGACTAAATACTGATTATCGTGAGTCACCTGATTTGAGGAGTGTTGGAAATTTTGTCAGTAATTTAGCCCCAAAGAGCTAGACTAACTACTTTGGCTGGTCTAAAGTCTAGGGAATAATTTATAGTCTGCCTTCTGGGATTGCAGATTTTTGGTCCTCAACTGATTTTAAGAGCATAATTTAAATGATAAAAGCAAGTGATATGGGTGAATGATGGATAGTTTAATCATTCACATTGCTGTTGCATGTGAAAGAAAATCTCAGAGAATTTCCCAAGGCATCCTACAGCTGATTGGGAAGAATCTTTGTGCATTCATCCCAAGCAATGGTCTACCAGCTTCGGAGGATTTTGAGTGAGTTGATCTCGGGACTGACTTCTTCCATCTTCCACATGTAGATCTTTGCTTCTAGCTCTGGGGGTTGTGTCTCTAACTTTTGTGCGTCAAAACTTCAAGTTGACTAAAGGTTTGGACCCTTCACTAATTCTTAACATAGTTTGCAAAACTAACTTTGGGTTCAAGAAGCACCAAAAGCAAAATATATAAGGTACGAGTCTACATTCAATATTTTAATAATCAACTTCAAGTTTGACTGCACAGGTTTGATTCTAAATGGAGACTGGAGTCAGGTAGCGAATGTACTGTCTGCTAATCTGCATAAAGTGAAAACAACCTTCAGTGTGTGGCAAACACAGGAATTCCCTTAATTTCCAAGGTATCCTGCTTTGTCAGAAAGACCACTGCATTCTTAAACCATAATTTATACCCACATAATAATGTCTGAGATGACTGGAATAGATGCAAGCATCTCTTATAGATAAGAAAATATTTCATTTTAAATACAGCTATGTCTGTCATAACTAACACCTAAGTTGTATTGAAATGTGAGTGGCTGGCCATCCACATGGTGGGGTCAACATTGATGGGAAAGAGATATGCAGCTTGAGGCCCCGTGCCTAGACCACTGAAAGGCACAGGTCTGCTCCAGCAGAGAGCACGGTGGGTGCAGCCTCAGTCCCAAAGGCAAGCTTCCTATCTTCCTGATACTGCTCTCAGACATTTTGTTTGAATCTCCCTGATAATCTGAGGGCATTATGTCAGAATAGGACTCCAACACCACTGTGTCCAAACTCCTTCATTAGGTAAATGAGGACACACTGAGCTAGATGCACAGTTTAAATAACTCTCAGGACAAGTTTCAGACATAGGTTCAATTAATTTTTTTAAATTTAAGAGATGATAAAACTATGCCTATAGGTTAAGTACTTGTTAAAGTTCTAAATTGGGTTTTAATCTGGGCTACTCTGAGACCACAGTCTTAAAGCATATTGTTTCAATCATTTCCTTTGAAATAAATACTCAAGGAAGGTTAACTATTTAAATATTAGAGCAACATTCAAGGTTGGTGCTAGAAAGTAGATTAAAGTAAATCTGGGCTGGGTGCAATGGTTCACACCAGTAATCCCAGCACTTTGGGAGGCTGGGGTGAGAGAAATACTTGAAGCCCAAGAGTTTGAGACCAGCCTGGTCAACATAGCAAGAACTGTCTCTGCAAAAAATAAAAAATGAGCTGAGTGTGGTGGCACACGCTTGTAGTCACAGCTACTCAGGAGGCTATGGCAGAAGAATCCCCTGAGCCCAGGAGGTTGAGGCTGTGGTAAACCACGATTATGCCACTGCACTTCAGCCTGGGCAACAAAGTGAGACCCCAACTCAAAAAACAAAACAAAACAAAATAATAAAAAAAAAATAAATCTGAATGAGTCACTCAGTGTAGACTGTCTTTACGGGAGTCATTGTCATGCAGATCAGGGACTACTCCCTCCAGTGTCTTCCTTTCCAGGTGAGTAGTCCTTGACATCCCATTCTTTCTTCCCTAAAAATCAAAAACTGTAATCTGCTTTGTTTCTCATTGGCTGTTATAGGTTGAATTTTGTCCCCTCCAAAATTCTTATGTTGAACTTCTAACACCCTGTGCCTTAGAAGGTGACTGTATTTGAAGATAGGGTCTTTAAAGAGACAACTAAGTTAGAATTAGGTTATTATGTGGGTCTTAATTCAATATGACTGGTGTTCTTATAAGAAGAGGATATTCGGACACAGACAGACACAAAAAAAGTCACACGAAGAGATGCAGGGAAAACACGGCCATCTGTGAGCCAAGCAGAGAGGCCGGGATTGGATCCTTCTCTCATAGCCTCAGGAGGAACCATGCCTACTGAAATCTTGTTCCTGAACTTCTGATCTCCAGACCTGTGAGAAAATAAATTTCTGTTGGTTAAGCCTCCCAGTCTTTGTTATGGCAGCCCTAGCAAACTGATACATTTACATTCTCCAAAACTCATAATTTTTTGTACTTCATATCTTTCTAAAGAAGTTAGAACAGTAGAACTTCTCAGTTAGTTGTAATCCAAGCATTTTGAGGGGCCGAGATGGAAAGGTTGCTTGAGTCTGGGAGTTAGAGACCAACCTGGGTAACATAGCAAGAACAGCAACAACAAAAAAATTAGCCAGATGTGGTGGTACATACCTGAAGTCTTAGCTACTTGGGAGACTGAGACAAAAGGATAACCTGAGTCCAGAAGATCGAGGATGTGGTGAGCCATTATTGTGCTCCAGTCTGGACAACAGAGTGAGACCCTGACTCTAAATCAATCAATCAATCAAGTGTGATTATAAAGCTGATACATATTTATTCCAGTTTAAAAAAAACCCCATTATTATCCTATTCCCAGGGATAACCACTATTATTTTTTGTATAAAGATTGACAGAGACTTTTAGGCCATAGCTCAAAGGCTTAACAAGCTTGATAAATTTTTAAAAATCTAAAATCTATTTATATTAACACAAAAAGCATAATAAAAGTACTAAAAGTTGTGATGATGACAGGCTCAAAAGAAAATGTAAATCACTAATTAAAAAATTTTAACGGGTCCCAGCTTGTTCTAACAACACTGCTATTAGTGTTACACAGGCCTTTGGAGACTGTCTCTGATTTCCAAATAATTGTCTCATTTTGCTCAAATCATGTAGGTCAGCAGGCTTCCTCTTTCTCAAATCAGTCCTGTGCTCGACACTCCATTCCTCATTCTTACTTTAAAAAGTGAGTCCTGAGAAGGTCCTGATGAAGCTGTCCAGGAAGGGCCAGAGGGTGAAAACCTGCCCATTACTTGCCGTCTACCAAGGCATATCTTCTGTACTGGTGGGTCCTGAACAAGGCCAGCTGTGTGCCAGTGTCCAGAGCTCTATCCTATATGCAAGGTTTCCACTGCGAGGGGAGAATCGGTGACTGTGTCTATTCATGTTTGTAGCAGAGGCCCCTGGGTCAGACCCAGCCCACAGCTGTTCTGCTTGGCAGACCAGGAAATGTTATGCAAAAATCAGAACACTTATTTGTACTGAAAAATGTGAAGATGTGGCCTCACAGTGCCTGCATTCTCAACAGACCACACTTAGTAGAACCCATCCATCATTACGTGTACTTGATCTACTCAGATATGAACAGTTTGCTTAATTTGTGTCAGCATTGGAATTATAGCCATTTCCCTGCTTTTTCCTCAAGCAAAACCTACCCAGTGCAGATAATACAGTAATTGTTGAGTGGTTAGTTACTGAATGAATAAGACCATACATCGATTGCAGTAATGTATATTGTTACAAAGTTTGTTATTTATTACATGTGTATGTAAACAAAGACAACGAATACGTGTTTATTTCTCTTTCATTTATTAGAATCTGTGATCTCTCTGACTTAGCAGAGAAGCAGCAAAGGAGAAAAAAAAGGTGAATGGGAGTAATAAAACATGGGACGAGATTTATTTTCAACTGCCTCTATAGATCACTTTGCGATTGTGTCCCTTGCACTAAATATCACCAAGACCTTATCCATTTTGAAAATCCTTTGACCTCCTTCTATGACTTGGAGAGGAGATGACAAATGAGACTACCATTACTGAATTTATCCTCAAGGGTTTCTCAGACATGCCTGAAATGAGGCTCATCAGTGCCACAATTTTCCTTCTTATCTACCTCTTTGCCCTCCTGGGGAACATGTCCATCATTGCAGCTGTGACCAGAGACAGCCGCCTCTGCACTCCCATGTACTTCTTCCTGAAGAATCTGTCTTTCCTGGACATGTGCTACACTTCAGTCACAGTCCCCAAGGCACTGGTCAACTCACTCATGGGCTTTGAAGTCATTTCCTTTTGGGAATGTGTGGCTCAGCTCTTTTTATTTGTGATGCTGTGTGCTTCTGAGTGCTTTTTGCTCACAACTATGGCGTATGACCGCTGTGTAGCCATCCACAAGCCTCTCCTCTATGGTGTCATTATGAGCAGAAAGCTGTGTACAGAGCTTGTCATTGTGGCCTGGTTGGGTGGAGCTCTCTATGCTATCTTCCACACTGTCAACACTTTCTCCCTCTTGTTCAATGTTATTGACCACTTCTTCTGTGACAGCTCTCCCATCATAAGGCTCTCCTGCAGCGACTCTCATACCAACGAAGAAGTTGGATTTGCAGTGGGCGGATGCGTCATTCTTGGTGCCTTTGCCCTCACTGTCAGCTCCTACATTCTCATCATTGCTACCATTGCTCAGATCCACTCTGCTGGTGGCCGTTGGAAGGTCTTCTCCACCTGCTCCTCTCACCTTGCCACTGTCATTCTGTTTTATGTCACTGGGGGTTTTGCTTACCTGACACCCACTTCCCACTACTCTCCCACTCAAGGGCGCTTCGTGTCTGTGTTTTACTCCATCATCACACCCAGCCTGAATCCCATTGTCTACGGTCTGAGAAACACAGACATGCAGCTGGCCCTGAAAAAGCTCCTGTTCCATCCCAGCAGACATGTTTTCTCGTTCTGAGCATACTGCTCTGAATATGCCCTTCACTGCCTTTGTGCTTGCTTATGCAACTTATCTTTTGCAGAAATGGATCACAGATTATGCATTTGATAAAACTTCAAAATAAGAAAAGAATGGGTAGTTACTGTGGAATTCATTTCATCAATTATGGACATTTTCATGTCTGTAATTCAGAAATTTCATTTCTGCCCTATGTCCCATTTTATCTGATACTTAAAGATGAAACAAGGAACAATATTTAGAATTATTTTGGTCAGTTTGCATTTTCCCTGTCAATTTGAGAGAAGCTGAGAAAAAAAAATCTGTCTTTTCAGCCTATTATCCCACTACCTCTGTTTAGACAGTGGGGGAAACATTCTGTGTGTCTTCTTTCCAAAAAGCTGCATAAAGAGGATGGTAGGGCATTCACTTCTTGATAGCTGGTACCTGGTAAAATAGATGGGCGTGGGTGGGGGAGCTCTCATCACTTGATTGCCTTTACCTTTTAAAGATATATTAGTATCCACAACCAGTGTGTGTATTTGTGTTGATTCTCCTCTGCACATGTCAATGTGCTTCTGAATAAGTCAAGTTGATGGGATAGATTTATGAGGAGGTTGTTTAGCATGCAGACACAGGAATGAGAGAACTGTAGTATTTTAAAAAATCCTAGAATCAGACCTGTATTACCAATGTTTGTGTTGACACATTTTTGTTTCTCATACATATAGTAGGTAAATCTTGTATTTCATCTTTTTAATGATTATTAAAATGATTAACCTCATGTATATATTGTGTGTAAGATTTTTAAGTTGAAGAAATGAGATCTATTTGCTTATTTGCTTCTGATAGAACAAACATATTCATATCAATATGTAGGCTTATGGATATATAGATATTTGCCTAACATATTGCATTTTAGAGGACTGAACACAATGCCTGCTTATTTATCCTCCAAATACCCAAATTATCAGACCAATTGACCCTAAAATATATATAGAGAACACTCCACCTAAAACAGCAGAGTACATATTTTTCTCAAAATGTAAATGAAACATTCTCCAGGATAGACTGTATGTTAGCTCACAAAAAGTCTTAACGCATTTTAAAAGAGTGAAATAATAAGAAGTATTTTTCCAATCACAATGGATTAAAACTAGACATTAATAGCTGGAGAAAAACTAGAAAATACACAATACATAGTAATTAAACATTACATTAAAAAAATGAATCAAGAATAAAATCACAAGAGAAATTAGAAAGTATTTTGAGATGAATTCAATTGAAAACATAAGATACAGATGCAGCAGAAGTGCCAAGAGGGAACTACATGGTTGCAAATGCTTATATTAAAAAGGAACAAAGATCTCAATTCAACAACTTAATTTAAACCAGACCAGGCATGGTGACTCATGCCTATAATCTCAGCATTTGGGGGGCTGAGGTGGGAGGACTGCTTGAGCCCAGGAATTTGAGACCAGTCTGACCAACATAGTGAGACGTTGTCTTAAAAAAATAAAAATAAAAAAATTAATCAGGTGTGGTGGTGCACACCTGTATTACCAGCTACTTGGGAGGTTGTGGTAGAAGGATCTCCTGAGTCCAAGAGGCTGAGGCTGCGGTAAGCTGTGATCATGCCACTGTACTCCAGTCTGGAGTGACAGAGTGAAACTTCCACTAAAAACAAAACAAAACAAAAAGCCACAATAAAATAAACACAATGTTAGCAGAAGGAAGGAAATAAAGCTTACAGCTGAGTTAAACACACTTGTGCATGAAAACACAATAGAAGAATCAACAAAACCAAGAATTAGTTCTTTAAGATGATCAACAAAATTGATAAATCTTTAACTAGAATGAAAAAAGAAAAGAAAACGAATACTCATAACTGGAATGAGAAATAAAAGCAGGAGTGTTTTCCATTTCTGCACAGAAGACATGCAAACGACCAACAGACATATGAAAATGTACTCAGCATCACCAATCATCAAGAAAATGCAGATCAAATCCATAATGAGATATCATCTTACACTTGCTAAGAGGGCTATTATCAAAAAGCAAAGAATAACAAGTGTTGGTGAAGATGCAGTATAAGGAGTGCCCTTCTACATTGTTGGTGTGAATGTAGATTGGTGTAGCCATTGTGGTAAGCACTATGAAGCCTCATAAATTAAAAACAGAACTACCGTATGACCCAGTATTCCCTTTATGAGCTGCAGACCCCAAAGAAATAAAATCTCTTCTTATAAAGATATCTGCATCCTCATGTTTATTGTAGCATTATTTATAGCAGCTAGGGAATGAAAACAATGGCAGTGTCCATTGACAGATGAATGGATAAAGAAATAGTGAAAATACACAATACAGTATTATTCAGCCCTAAAAAGGAGATCTTCCTATTTGCAACAACATGAATTAACCTAGACTACATTATGGTAAGTGAAATAAGTCAGACATGGAAAAAAATGGCATGATCTTATTTATATGAGGAATGTAAAACAAAACAAAACAGAGTAGAGTGGTGGTTACCAGGGTCAGGAGGATAGGGGAAATGGAGAGATGTAGTTACCTTGAGATTTTTAAAAATAACATTTTACATGCAATAAAACTGTAGCTATGTAGAGTGATTAAGGCTAGAGATCTAATATCATATAGACTGTAGCTAATAATGTTGTATTTTATACTAGAAATTTGCTAAGAAAATATATTTTAGATTTTCTTACCACAAAAAAGGTAACTGATTGGTATGTTCGTTTATTTGATTGCAGTAATCATTTCACTAAGCATAAATGTATCAAAATATCATATTGTACATCTTACATTTTTATATAAAAATAAAAAAACCCCAAATTTGAATACATTGGCTTAACATGATAAAATTTAATTCTTGCTCATGCCAAGATATAGTCATTCTTAATGTATTACCTCTAATAAGTATTACCTCTAATAATACATTCTTGATATGTATGTATTCATGTAGAGTGATTCAGATTTTATGTAGTTGTGTGTGCATGTGTGTTATAGTTTATATGTGGTTTGATTTAATTTTATTTATTCCATCTGATTGAAAATACTATGCTAATGGTTAAGTTTAACGGATAAAAACAGCGAAACTTGATAAAATGCTCAAGAAGTAGAACTCAAAGAGCAAGCATGATTGAGCCACTTGTTTATCAGAAGATATATACTAAAATGAAAAGTGAGAATTCCAAAGAGGGATACTAAATGAATAAATAAATTCTTTAGATGACAATTGCTCATTACAATGTAGTTATTAGGCATTGATTCCTAATCCAAAGAACACTAGAAATTTTCTAAATAAAGTAAAAATTCAAAGCCAGTGATAATGGCCTACAGTTTTATTTTTTTTTTTAGTGCCTATCTGGCTTTGGTATCAGAAGAATGATGGCCTTATAAAATGAGTTTGTAAGTATTTCACCTTCTTAATTTGTTTTTTTTGGAAGAGTGTGAAAAAGATTGATTTTAATTCTTTGAATGTTGGTAGAATTCACCAGTGAAGCTACCTTGCCCTTGGTTTTTCTATGTTGGGAGATTTTTGAGCACTGATTCAATGCCATTATTTGATATTTCTCTGTTCATATTTTCTATTTAAACATAATTCAGTCTTGCTAGGTTGTACGCATATAGAAATTTATATGTCTTCTAGTTTACTTAATTTTTTTGCTATATAATTATTCATAAAAGACTCATGATTCTTTTGACTTCTGGTACATCAGTTGAAATATCTCCTCTTTCATTATTATCTTATTTGTGTGAACTTTCACTCTTTACTTTATAGTCTAGTTAGTCTTCTTAGTCAGTCAATTCAAGTTGGGTATGCTTTTTGTTCCTTGATCCACTGATTGTTCAAGAACATATTGTTTAATTTCTATCTAATTTTAAAATTTTCAGATTTTCTTCTATTATTGGTTTCTAGTTTTTTTTGACAACAATAACATAAAATGTGTGTGGGGATGAAGTAAAACTCTTGAGATTTTTAAAAATGTGATCAATGTTTAGTTGTTATCAACTTGAAATACCCTGCTATAATTATGCTTTATGTAAACCCGATGGTAACAGACAAACACAAAACTTGCAGTAGGTACACAAAAAGATAAATAGAAAGGAATCAAAGAAAACTACTATTTGAAAATCATCAAATCTCAAAGGAAGACAGAAAGAGAGGAACAAAGAAACTACAAAACAGAAAAAAATGAATAAAATAGAAATAGTGTAAGTGCTTACCTACCAATACTTAATTTAATGTAAATAGGTTATATTCCCCAATCAAAAAACGAAGAATGACTCAGTTGAAAAAGAAACAAAAATTCTAATGATATAGTGCCTACAAGAAACTCACTGTAGTTTTAAGGACATATCTAGGCTAAAAATGAAGGAATGTTAAAAGACATTCCATGCAAATAATAACCAAAAGAGAGCAGGGGTGGCTATAATTATATTAGACAAAATACAGCTTGAGTAAAAAGCTATTACAAGAGTCAAAAAGGTTATACAATAATAGAGGTGTCAATACATCAAGGAGACATAACAGTTGTTTATATATATATATATATATATATATATATATATATATATATATATATCATGTTTTAATAAAACTGAAGGGAGAAATCCACAGTGATACATTAATAGTAAGACACTACGATAACTACAACACCCTGCTTTCAACTATGGATAAATTATCTGGACAGAAAACAAATAAGGAAACAATAGCTTGAACAACACTATAGATTAAATAGACCTAACAGACATATACAGAACATTCCATACTATAGCAGTTGAATACACATAATTCTCAAGTACCCACAGAATATCCTCCAGAATAGATCACAGGTCAGACCACAAAATAATTTTTAACAAATTTAAGAAGGCTGAAATCATATTAAATATCAATAAATTTTTTAAAAATTTAAATATATGGGGCACAATTCAGGGTTAGGTATACAAACGTTCATTATGGAGGTACCCTTGTCGATGAGGTGCTAAATATCATTTTCAATCACAAATATTCTGAAACTAGAACAAAATATCAGGATAAAATAAAAATACAAATAAATGAAAGATAAACAACATAATCCTGAAAAAATCAATGGGCCAAAGAAGACATCACAAGGAAAAAAAAAAAACTTGAAACAAATGAAGATAAACTAAATGCAGCAAAAGCAGTAATAAGAGAAAAGTTTAAAGCATAAAGTGACTACATTAAAAATGAAAAAATGAAAAAAGATGGCCGGGTTCAGTGGCTCAGCCTGTAATCCCAGCACTTTGGGAGGCCGAGTAGAGTGGATTGCCTGAACCTGCAGGTTCAAGACCAGCCCAGGCAACTTGGCGAGACCTCATCTCTACAATAAATCACAAAAAAAATTAGTTGGGCATGGTAGCACATGCCTGTAGTTCTGGCTACTTGGAAGGCTGAGACGGAAGGATCACCAGAGCCCAGCAGGTCGACGCTGGGGTGGTTGTGAGTGTGCCACTGCACTTCAACATGGGTGATGGAGTGAGACTTCAACTCAAAAAAAAAAAAAGATCTCCAAAAAATAAAGAAGATATTAAGATCAATTAGTAGAAGCGAAGAAATAAATATTTGAGTAGGAATAATAAAATAAAGACTACAAAATAGAAAAGATCAACAAGTATTGGCTTTTAAAAAAGTAAGAGCCATCTGCAAGAAACCCACAGCCAACATGTTGCTAAATGGACAGAAATTGGAAGCATTTACCTTGAAAACCAGAACAAGATGAGGTTGCCCGCTCTCACCCTTTCTGTTCAACATAGTGTTGGAGGTCCTAGCTAGAACAATCAGACAAAAGAAGGAAATAAAGGATATCCAAAAAGGAAAAGAGGAAGTTAAATTATTCCTCTTTGCTGACAACATTATCCTATTCTCTTGAAAACCCAAGAGAACCTGTCAAAAATATCCTTGCACTGATAAAGGACTTTGGCAAAGTCTCAGGGTACAAAATAAACATGCAAAAGACAGTAGCATTCTTATACACCAACAATAGGCAGAGAACCAAATAAAAAGCACAATCTCATTCATAATAGCCATACACAAAAAGAAATACCTTGGTATCTTCCTATCCAGAGAAGCAAAAGACGTCTACAATGAAAAAACTACAAAACATTGCTCAAAGAAATCAAAGAAGACACAAACAAATGGAAAAATATTCCATACTCAAGGGTTGGAAGAATCAATATTGTTATGATGTTCATCCTACCAAAGGCAATCTACAGATTCAATGCAACACTCATTAAATTACCAACATCGTTCTTCTCAGACCTGGAAATAACATACAGAAATTCATATGGAAACATAAAAGACCACGACTAACCAAAACAATCTTTAGAAAAAGAAACAAAGTGGGAGATATTACACTTCCAGTCTTTAAACTTTATTATAAGGCTACAATAATCAAAACAGCCTGGTACTGGTACAAGAACAGGCATGTAGACCAATGGAACAGGATAGATTCTGGAAGCAAAACCTCAATTTCTCACACAACTCATCTTTGACAAAACCTCCACCAACAACTGGGGAGAGGAGAACTTATTTAGTAAATGGTGCTGGGAAAACTGGCACATGTAGAAGAATGAAACAGGACCCCTACCTATCACCATACACAAAAACCAACTCTAAACGAATCAAAGACCTAAATATAAAATCTCAAACTATAAGAATCTTAGAAAATGCAGGAGACACCCTTACAGAAATTGCAATAGGCAACCAATTCCTGATCAAAACCCCAGATACCTATGCCATAAATTGAAGGAGACAAAGGCATAAGCTGACAAAGTCCTTATGTCTTAAGATACACAAGCTTGACAAGGTCCTTGTGTTCCTGGCCTGGCTCCAACAAGAGCTTGGCCAGTAAATTCCTTCTTTGATGTTTGCCCCTGCGAGTGTTGATTTAGTAGGATTCAGACAGTGTGACCTCTAGTCTGTATAGACGTATGTAGCCTGCTTTAATATTAACTTTACTTAAAACTTCAGAGAACACAAATGCTAGTGTTTTTTCTTAGACTCACAAAAAACAAAGATGTTAGTGCTTAGATATCTCCTGTTTATGTAGTTTGGCCCTAAAGGAAATGCTGTGAAAATGAAATTGCTCTCTCGCTCTCACCTATTGAGAGAGACCTCCCAATCCCGCTGTTTCTTTGTCTTTCTTTTCTCATTCCCTCTCCCCAACTCAGGCCCTGCTCTCCAGAGGCTAGACCTCCGCAATACGCTATAAGATAGATAAGTGGGAACCTCATGCGGCTGAAAAGCTTCTGCAAAGCAAAAACAAGAGAGTGGGGAGACAGCTTACAGAATGGGAAAAAAATTTGTTTACTTTTTCCAAAAGCCAACTGTCAGCTTTGTGATTTTTTTTTCTTTAATTTTGCTATTCCCTATAAGATTTTTTTTTCTGAACCGATTTATTACTTCCTTCCTTTTGCTAACTTTGGGTTTAATTTCTTTTCCTATTTCTAGTTCCTTGAGTTATAATGTTTGATTTATTCTCTAGATCTTTCTTTCTTTTTTAAAAAATAATTTATGCTTTTGTCACTATAAACTTCTCTCTTATTACTGCCCTTGCTGCTTCCCATAAGTTTTAGTACATTACATTTTCAATTTCATTCATCTCAGATATTTGTAATTCCTTTATGATGTCCCCTTTGACTCATTGTGTGCTCACAGCTCTGTTATTCAATTTCTCCATTCTCTTGCTGTTATTGATTTCTAGTTTTATTCCATCTTTGTCAAAGTGATTTTTGGCATGCTTTTAGTTAAACTTATCCTTAAATTTATTATGACTTGTTTTGTGAGCTAACATGTGATGTATCCTAGAGAATGTTTCATGTGCAATTGAGAAGAATATATATTCTTCTGCTGTTGGATTAAAAGTTCTTTATATATAATGTAATTTGGTCTATAGTGTTGAAAAGCAGGCTATTTCTTTATTGATTTTATGACTAAATGGTCTATGTATTATTGCAGGTGGAGTATTGAAATCTCCTACCATTACGTATTTTTGTCGATTTCTTCTTTCAGATCTTTCAATATTTGTTTTATATACTTAAATTCTCTGTTGTTGTGTACACATATTTTTATAATTGTTATATCTCAGTTTCATAAATTTGAAGAAGAGTTAAAATGTTAATATTTCTGAAAGATATATATAGATTCAATGCAATATCTATTAGAAAGTTATCAAAGCAATATACTGGCACAAAAACAGACACATGGATCAATGTAATGAAATTGAGAACCTAGAAACAAGTCCACACATATACTGTCAACTAATTCTCAACAAGGATATCCAGAATATTGAATGGAGAAGGAATTGTGTCTTCAATAAATGTTGTTAATTAAATTGAATATCCATATGCAAAACAATAAAATTGGAATTACACAAAATTAACTAAATTAGACTACAGATTTAAACATAACATCTTAAACCTTGAAATTTCTAGAAGAAAATGCAGAGAAAAAATAGAGGAAAAAAACATAGAGAAAATACTCCTTGACTTCACACCAGTTTTTGGATATGATACCATAAGCATAGGCAACAAAAATAAAATAAGCAAATGAGATTTCACTAAGCTAACAAGTTTTTGCACAGGAAAAGAAACCACAATAAAATAAAAAGGCAAGACAGAATAAGAGAAAATATTTGCAAACCATCTATTCAATAAAGATTTGATATTCAAAATGTTAAGAAACACACAACTCTATAGCAAAAAGTACTCAAGAGCCCATTTAAAAGATAAACAAATGTCTGAATAAACACTTCTCAAAAAGACCTTGAAATGACCAAGTATTGTATTATATCACTTATATGTGGGACTTTGAAAAAAAGAGGTTACATATATAGACACAGAGAATGAAACAGTAGTTACCAGGATTGGGGTGGGAAGGAGGCACTGGGGAGATATAGGTTAAATAATATAAAGTAGAAAATATGAAGTGAAAAAGTCAAAAGGTCTAATGTACAACATGAGGACTATAGTGGCTAACATCGCTAATTATCAGGGAAATGCAAATAGAAACCACAATGAGACATTACCTCACATTTGTTAGGACGACTATTTCATGAGGGGGGACTACAAAAAAAACCATAATTTATTTACAAAAAAAATTGTGTTATTTATTCTAAATGTATAAACTTCAGTCACCTTCAAAGTACTCTTTGATGTAATACGCCTATCAAGATGCTTTCTCCACTGCTCAAAAGTTTTTCAACTTGTCCATTTTGATGTCTTTTAGTGCTTCTGCCATTTTTTTGTTTTGCTTCTTCCATATCAGCTAAATGTTTCCCTTTACGGACTTTTTCATCCTGGGAAATTAAAAAAAGTTGCTCAGGGGGAGATTGAGTGAACAGGGAGGGCAGAGCACAGGGGTCATGCCATTTTTGATCAAAAACTGCTGAACACTCAGCATGGTGTGGGCAGGTGCTCTCATAAATCAACCAATATGAAATGGGCAAACATGCGGAAAGAATCTCCAAAAAAAAAATTCACTGAAGCCAAATGCAACCTCTCACAACAACATTAACTGGTCTACTGACTCTGTCGGGTTCCTAGTGGGGGAAGCCTGTACCACAAGGGCCCCCCCAAAATATATAAAGATTCGGCAAGGGTGTGGAAAATGGGGAAACCCTGTACATTCTTGAGTGAAATCTAGATTGGTGCAATCATTATGGAAAACAGTAGGGAGGTTGCTAAGTAGGTTAAAAATAGAACCACCAGCCGGGCTCAGTGGCTCAGCCTGTAATCCCGCGCCTTTGGGAGGCTGAGGTGAGTGGATTGCCTGAGCCCGCGGGAGCAGCCACTGCACTCCAGTCTGGGCGACAGAGTGAGACTCCAACTCAAAAAAAAAAAAAAAAAATAGAACCACCACATGACCCAACAAACTCCATTCTGTATATATACCCCAAAGTTATAAAATCACCACCTTATAAAGATAACTGCACTCTTTATTGCAGCATTATTCATAGTAGCCAAGACATGGAGACAACCTAGGTGTCTGTCAATGGATGAATGAATAAATACACAGTGAAACAGTGGTGTATATATAATTTATACCCACACATATACAACGGAATATTGTTCAGTCTTACAAAAAGGAGAAAATTCTGTCATTTACTACAACATGGTTGGACTTGGAGGATATTATACTGACTGAAGAAGTAAGACAGACACAGAAAATAAATTGTATTAGCTCACTTATATGTGGGACCATTAAAAGAAGAGGTTAATTATAGAGATATAGAGAATAAAACAGTAGCTACCAGGACCGGGGTGGGAAGGAGGAACTGGGGAGATGTAGGTTAAATGATGTAAAGTAGAAAATACGGAGTGAAAAAGTAAAAATGTCTAATGTGCAGCATGAGGAATATAGTTAATAGCATTGTATTATATTTAGTATTTTTGGCCAAGTGAGTAGAATATAGTTATTCTTGGCAAAGTGAGGGAGGGGGGAAGGAGGGAATGGGCAACGAAGTGAGATGATGAGCATATTAATTTTTTCAATATAGTAACAATTTTACTATAGAAATACAAGCATCTTATAACATCACATTGCATACTTTAAATAGAGCCCATGACCAGGTCTTCTTTTTTCAACATTGTTTTCCCCATGCTAGCATTGTGTCTGTTTCATAGTGGATATTCAGGAAATATGTATTGAATAAATCAGTGGATATATGCAAGTTTTAAGAGTACATTTTGTTATATTATTTTATTTATATGAAATATTCAAAATATTGCTGATCAATAGATACAGAAAGTAGATGAATGGCTGCCTAGGATAGATGGGAGAAATGGAGGGTGACTGTTAAGATTTTGGAATTTCTTTTTCGAGTGACACAAATGTTCTAAAACTGATTGTGGTTATGACTCCACAACTCTATAAAAATACAAAACTCATTAAATTGTACACTTTAAATGGGCAAATTATAAAACATGTGAATCATATCTTAAGAATGCTGTCTCCTTTCTCCCCCCCCAAAGTATATTTCATTAAAAATAAGTTAATCTAGAAGAAGCTCAGTAAGAAGAAATAAAGGAAAAAAATTTAAAATAGTGAGAATGTAGGCTTAAGCTAACAACAGTAATAATCACATTAAATGTAAATGGGATATAATTATTAGGAAAAGATTGTAAAATACATATAATACACAGGTCTGTGATATAAAGGGTCAAACTCAAATTTTTTTTTTAGTAATTTTTCTGGCACTATCTGTGCTTTTAGTCTCCATGGATTTAGGCTCTAGGACCAGAGGTCCTGGACTTCTAATGATGATGGACCTTTTAAGCATGGACTTGGCAAGAATACTAATGGCAAGGGTTCTATTGAATCTAAAGCTACAACTGATCCTTAATGTTTTGACCAGGTAAGGTTGGTAGACTGTCAGAAAAAGAATAATCTATACTGTAGTAGTAAGTGATTGACTTCCATGAGAAGCTATTGTTGCATCTATCTATTGGGGAAGATTGAATTCAGTCTTAGAAATAAATAAGTAAAGGGGACTCACCAAGAAGTCTTAGTGTTTCAGTGGGATTTGCAACATTTCTAGTTCTAACAAGGATGGTAACCAGAGAATAAGTCCACCCAGGAATAAAGTTCTGATAATTTCCCTTGGCAAGCAACATAAACAATTAGAGATGATGAATGAGCATTGTATAGATTAAGCAGTAGGATACAGAGATGATGAATATCAGAGTTTAGGATAAGCAGCAGCAGTGGGAATTCTAGCCTTTTTCATCAATCCTTATTTTTCTTTTTTTCCTCCTTAAAATGTAGCAGAGTAGCCGGGCTCGGTGGCTCAGCCTGTAATCCCGCGCCTTTGGGAGGCTGAGGTGAGTGGATTGCCTGAGCCCGCGGGTTCGAGACCCGCCTGGGCAGCGAGACCTCATCTCTACAATAAATCAAAAAATCAGCTGGGCATAATAGTGCATGCCTGTAATTCCGGCTACTTGGAAGGCTGAGGTGGAAGGATCGCCGGAGCCCAGCAGGTCGAGGCTGCGGTGGCCAGGAGTGGCCACTGCACTCCAGTCTGGGTGACAGAGTGAGACTCCAACTCAAAAAAAAAAAAATGTAGCAGAGTGACAAAAAGGGTGGACTGTGTAGATAAATCATCTTATATCCTCTTTACCCACTGTTGGATAACCTGGATTTGGAGTGAACAGTTCCCAATCCTGCTGATAGATTCCCACCTCAGGTTGCCTGTATCTTTTACATTTTCTGCTTGAGAGAATTCACTTTTGGCATAGAAGACAGATGGTTTGGCCAAGCGTCCTGAAAGTGGTAAGGATTAATACCTACAGGTATAAGTCTCCACCAATGAGGCACAGGAGTTGGCCAAATACTTCAGATTTTGCACAATGGTACAATTTGGAAACATGCTCACAAAGTCAATAGTGGAAGTGAATGCTATGTTTCCATAGCAGTGATCACTCAATCATGTATTTTTATTGACATTTTCCACCTTCTCTTCTCAATTTTTCCTCCCCTCCAGTGTACTTTCTGTGATTTAATCTAAAATAAATTACATCTATTTGTGTTCTTATCTCACACACTGTCATTAGGATATCCCAAACTGAAATAGATTTATTAAGTTTACCAATCAGTTTCTTCTACATTACTTTTGCAGTTATATTTTTTTGTCCTTTAAGTACTTAAAATTACATAATGTATTATTAGTTCACCAAAGTCTAAGACTAATCAATTCCTAAAATATTTCCTTAAAATATTTTGCAGTTTTTTTCTTTTCATTCTTTTTTATTTTATTTTTTTATTTTTATTTTTGAGTTGGAGTCTCACTCTGTCACCCAGACTGGAGTGCAGTGGCCGCTCCCGGCCACCGCAGTCTCGCCTGCTGGGCTCCGGCGATCCTTCTGCCTCAGCCTTCCAAGTAGCCGGAATTACAGGCATGCGCTACCACGCCCGGCTGATTTTTTGATTCACTGTAGAGATAAGGTCTCGCTGCCCAGGCGGGTCTCGAACCTGTGGGCTCAGGCAATTCACTCACCTCGGCCTCCCAAAGGCGCGGGATTACAGGCAGAGCCACCGAGCCTGGCTTCTTTTTTATTTTATCTTATTTTTATTTCAAAGATGTAAGGTACAATTCAGGGTTAGGTATACAAATGTTCATAATTCAGGCACCCTTGTTGATGAGGTGTGCCCCTTCCTATCTGGCAGTTTTCCTCAACTACCAATTCCACCCACCCTCCCCTGGCAGTTTCCCGCTACTGCCAATCTCTTTCTTAAAGTATTATGATAATTGTTCAAGGTCTACTTATGAATGAGATGTGGTACTCAGTTCTTTGTTTCTGTGATAGATGAGTTCATGATAGACTGTAAATCAATTCAAATTCCTGTGAAGTCCATATGTTTGTCCTTATTTATGGCTGCATAATATTCCATTGTGTTTATATACCACATTTAAAAAATCCAGTCTGGCTTCAGTGGGCAGCATGGTTGGTTCCATGTTTTTGCTATTGTGAATAGAGCTGCAGCAAACATATGTGTGCAGGTATCTTTTTTGTAGAATGAGTCGAGTTCCTCTGGATATTACCAATAGGGGGATTGCTGGGTCATATGGAAGGTCAATTTCTAGTTCTATCAGAAATCACTGCATTGTCTTCCAAAGAGGTTGCACTAGTTTGCATTTCAACCAGCAGTGTAGAAGCATTCCTTTTTCTCTGCATCCTCGCCATCATCTGTTGTTGTTTGTTTTATTAATGATGACCATTCTTATTGGGGTTAGAGGGTATCTCAATGTGGTTTTGAGTTACATTTTTTCTGATGATGAGTGAGACTGAGCACTTTTTCATGTGTCTGTTGGCTGTCTGTATGTCTTCTTTTGAGAAGTGTCTATTCTTGTCATTTGCCCACTTTTTAATGGAGTTGTTTGTTTTTTTCCTTTTGGTGCATTTGAGTTCCTTGTAGATTCTAGATGTTAGGCCTTTTTCAGATATACAGTTGGCAAATTTTTTTCCCATTCTGTGGGCTGTCTCCCTGTTCTCTTGATGATTTCTTTTGCTTTACAAAAGATTGTCAGTTTGATGAGGCCCCACTTGTCTTTCTTATTTCTTATGGTGTGGGCACTTAGGGTTTTGATCAGGAATTGGTTGCCAGGCCCAGTTTCCATATGGGTATCTCCTGTGTTTTCTAAGATTCTTATAGTCTGAGGTTTTATGTTTAGGTCTTTGATCGATTTAGAGTTAATTTTTGTGTATGGTAACAGGTAGGGGTACTGTTTCAATCTTCTGTATGTGATCAACCAGTTTTCCCAGCACCATTTACTGAGTAGGTTGCCCTCTCCCCAGTGGTTGTTGTTGAGGCTTTGTTAAAGATGAGTTGTTTGAGAAATTGAGACTTTGCTTCTGGAATCTCTATCCTGTTCCATTGGTCTATATGCCTGTTCTTGTACCAATACCATGCTGTTTTGATTACTGTAGCCTTATAGTAAAGTTTGAAGTCTGCAAGAGTGATAACACCTGCTTTGTTTCTTTTACTAAGGATTGTTTTGGTTATTCATGGTGGTTTACGTTTCCATTTGAATTTCTGTATTGTCATTTCCAGGACTGAGAAGAA
Organism: Carlito syrichta; assembly: GCF_000164805.1. Lineage (NCBI taxonomy): Eukaryota > Metazoa > Chordata > Mammalia > Primates > Tarsiidae > Carlito > Carlito syrichta. The sequence goes on along the minus strand of NW_007171392.1, from coordinate 39,435 downwards.
TGATGTTAGTCTCTCCTAGCATTTTCTTCCCAGGAAGAGTTTTGTCGACTTAAAAAAAATTACGCTCAGCTTCTGCATGCCAGGAATCGCTAGGGTCCAAGCCCAGCAGCCACAGCACCAGCTGCTGCACCAGGAGAGCCCCCTAGCCCTCACTCAGTCAGCCATTCACACACCCACTCACTCTCTAGCGCATACACAAAATTTTCCATACACTCACTCACATGCACCAGGACTTGCATAGTCTGACTGGTTTGGCCACCATCTTCCCAACATCATATTTTGCAGTTTTATTCCTAGTTAAAAATTAATAGTAATAACATTTTTCACATCACATGTAGATATATTTCACAAAATACTAACTGTATATGTTTATTTATTAAAGTGAACACACTGATACATAAAGTATAATTTCCTAAGTCCTATTACATATTTCATGAAGAATAGAAAATTTCTGCTAGGGTAATTTATTGTCTAAAGAAATGAATTTTAGTGGCAATAGTTTTGAAAATTTACTTCATAATCCCATTATTTTTTAGTTTATTTGTTAATTCTATCTTTTAATTATTAGGCTTGATTTTTCAGAAAACTTTAAATTATTTTTTATATTCAGTTTCTGGAAGACAGTTGGACTCTAAGGAATATTTTCTGGATAGAGAATTTTGATGGTAAAGTGGCTATGACATTCTTTTCTGTCTCTGTTATATACCATTATACAATATGTCTCTGTTATATATTGAGTTCCCAAAGCTTTTTTTGGAAAGCATATGTCTCAGATTCTTCTGTGGTTTGTGTATTTGTCAGGTGTGTCCTCAAAGTTTGGCTCAACAAAACTTTAATGATGAGATACCTGCTTCAGTCATCTTTCTGGTGGACATATTCATCAAATTTCAACCTACAAATTCAGAAAAACTTTAGATGTCATTGACATCTTGAACATGTTCAAGGTACCTCACAGATATATATTATTTCTAAATTATTAGAACACTTATTATGCCTTCTAAGTATGTAATAGGTACAGAAATTAGCAATGGCTTTTTATTTGTCACTATACAAAGAGAGCTGATATTTAGAATTTCTAAACTCAACATTAGGAGTGAGAAATCTACTGATTGCCTCTGATAATAATGTTGAATGACTAGAGAAGGCTTTCTAAGCCATACATATTGTTGCCCCACTAAACATCATTATCTGGCTTACATCACACATGACATGAAGAAATGAAGGCTTTTGCTTTTTATGGATTTAACTGTTTTATCACTTAAATGACCTTTCCATTACATTTTATCTTTTTTTTCCATGAGTGAGCACAACTCATCAGAATTTATCATTTCATTCCATTTCATCATTATGATTTCCTAATGTATGCTCATGTAGACATCCAAGAATCTGGACGTTCAAATTTTATTAGCTTTGCTGCTCTTACTGATTTATCTGGGGGTACTGACAAGCGATCTTGTCACCATTGCCATCATTGTCAGAAAGGGGGTGGTGAATTTGAGACAATATTTTTAGTTCTAGACATTTTATAATTGTCATTTTATAATAGGAGAAAATTAAAAGTAGTTAGGTAAATTCTGATACTATCTTCACCAAATATATCCTTCATAATGTGAAAAACTATATTGGCATGTTTCCATACAGAGTTCTTATTTTTCTGTGATTTCACAATAGCAGAGAAATATTACTTCCCTCAAAAATGTATTTTTTAACCTAAGTTAATTGTTTCTGAAATTATATGATTCTTTGAGAATATAAAATATAGCACTATTAAGCTTGTTAATTCATCTCGTTAGTGCACTTTAAAACTTCTGATTTATTTATGGTAGAATAATATGTCAGTTAAATCCAGCAAAGTAGAATAGAGCTCTTTGTGCATTCCTTAACTTGTGGCCTTAACACAACACACAAACAACACTTTGTGGACCCTGAACAATGATCTTAATACTACCAGAAAGGGATTGGCAGTAGTGGGAAACTGCTGGGGGGAGGGGGGAGAGGCACACTTTATCAATAAGGGTAACTGATCTCAAACCAGGTGAAGTGGGAACCAAAGCGATTTGTATATAAAAAACATGTTATATAAGGGACTTGTATATACGAAATGAATACAGCTCACTAATAAGTTAAAAATATTTAAAAAATGGGCAAATGTCTTGAATATCTATTTTATTTTTTTATGTGGACACTTTCTGGGATGCTATTAGTAAGAACAGAGTGTATGGATCAACTATAAATCTCTTAATTACTATTCCCTGTGTTATAGAACAAAGCTTTGATGATTGATAAAGTCACATACTATAAGAAGTTTACCAATACATGATTAAAATGAACGTCATGATTGCAAAAAAATTAGGCAAGAAAATGAAATAAAAGCACCCATATTGGAAATGAAGATGTAAAAGTTTCTCTATTTGCACAAGAAATAAATGTGTATATAGAAAATCCTAAGGAATGCACAAAAAGTTCTAACTAGAAAATGAGTTCAGCTAGCATGTGGAATATAAGATCAATATACAAAAATTAATTGCATTTTCTATATGACAGCAATGAACAAGCTGAAAATGAAAATTCTAAAATTCCACTTATAATAACATTAAGGAAAATGAATACTTTGGCAATTATTTAATACACAAAGCTTATTGTAAAATTTTAATTATTCTTTGAAAAGACTCAAGACTACTGAAATAAATGGAAATACATTTCATATCCCAGGATCAAGAGACTTATTGTTAAAATGGCAATATTCTTCAAATGACCTACAAATTCAGTGTAATCCCTGTCAATGTCCCAATGATGCTTTTGCAAAAAATAGAAAAATAATCATAAAAGTATATAGAAATTCATGGAATCTAGAATAAGCAAAACAATCTTGAAAAAAAATGAAGCTAGAGAATTCATAGTTCTCAATTTCAAAGCATGCTGAAAAGCTATGGTCATCAAGACAGTGTAGTACCGGTCAAAGATAGACATATAGATCAAATGAATAGAATTAAGAATTTAATAATAATTCCTCACATCTATAGTTAGCTGATATTCAACAAGGGTGTCAATCCAATGGGGGAAATTATCACATTTCCAACAAATGATGCTAGGACAACTCAAATTCACATGCAAGGGAATAAAGTTAGACTTTTACCTCACATTACATGCAAAAAATTGCTTAAAGTAGATCAAAGACCTTAAGGTAAGAGCTAAAACTATAAAACTCTTAGAAGAAAACAAAGGAGTAAGTCTCCATGACCTTAGATTAATCTGTGGTTTCTTAGGGTATGGCACCCAAATAATAAGCAGCAAAAGAAAACAGATAAATTAGATATCACATTTTAAAGTTGCTACATAGAACACACACCAGGAAAGTAAAAAGACTACAAACAGAATGGAAAAATATATTACAAATCATATATCTAATAAGGGACTTGTATTAAAAATATATAAAAAATTAATACAACTCACAATAAGTAAATAAAGATTAAAAATGAGCAAATGTCTTGAACATAAATTTCCCCAATAAATATATACTAATGATTGATAATCACATGAAAATGCTATCACAGCCATTGGAGAAATGAAAAATCAAAACCACAAATAAACATTGCTTTCCCCCCACTAGATTGGCTATAATAAAAAACCTAGATATCAGCCAATGCCAGTAAAAATTCAGAGAAACTAGAGCCTTCATGCTTTGCTGGTGGAAGTGCAAAATAGTGCAGTTGCTTTGGGAAACAGTCTAGCAGTTTCTCAAAAAGTTAAACATAAAGTTAAGAGTAATTTCACTTATGGCTATATATTTGAGGTATAAAATATATGTCTACATGAAAACTTGCACATGAGTGATCATATGGTATTATTCATAATAGCCAAAGAGAGTTTGTTGTTCATCAGATGTTCACCAGCTAATGAATGGCTAGCAAAATGTGACCTATCCATACAATGGAATGTTACTTGACAATATAAAGAATAAAGTTCTAAAACATGACATAGCATGGCTGAGCCTGAACACATTATGCTAAATTAAAGAAACCAAGGGATTCAAAGTGAATATGCTTATTGTGATAAAGGTAAAAACTGAAGAAATAAATAAGATTAAGCATATTGGTTAAGCCATCAGGGCTGTTTTTTGATGTCAGGAACTAGTCAAATACGCCCAATAGCACCACTTATATTCAACATTTTATTAAGTACAAAGCAAGAAAAAAAAAGGATTGGAAAAGACAAGATTTCGTGGCCACCTTTAGCAGCTAATAAGTTGTGTATGTGAAAACTTGAACAGAATCTACAGATTTATTTTTTAGAGTTAATACTAGGGTTTAAAAAATTAAATAAATGGAAAGTCAATTAGCATATATCAATTTTATATCTCTACCTCTAGCTGTATATGTATGTTTAATGAATACATATATAGCCATACACCTGTAGCAAACAAATGATAGTTATATTTTAATTAATTTAAAATTGTTTCCAAAAATAACAGTTACTGTAGTATAACAATATGTAGTAACAACACATATGTATTTAAATATATATGTATGTGTTTGTGTGTATGTGTGTGTTGGTACTAGAAAACCCCAGTTAAAAATTATAAAATTACTTAATCTATTAAGAAATGTTAATTAAAATAAATAAAGTATATATGTACACCATGTTCAGGGTTGAAAGACAACATTATAAAGGCATCTATTTTCTCAAAATTGATTTTAACATGAATTGAAATCTAATAAATTTCTCAGTGGACATATTTAGAAAATGAAAACAGTGTCTAACATTTATATGAAAATATATGTAGCTAATCAAGAAGAAGTAGGCAGAGGAAGAAGAGGGGAAAGGAAAAGTAAAAAAAGTAAAAAAGAAATGAAGTTTTGCTCTACAGTATGTCAAATCTTATAAAATTACTTAATTTAAATGATGTGATGTGGATGTAGAAATAAGCAAAAAGATCAATGTGACAGACTAAAGGGCACAGGTATGGAACCACTCATATTAAGGACACTTAATACATTACAGAGGGAGCATGTAATTGTACAGTGAAAATAATATATACTTTTCAACAAATGATGCTTTGAAAGATAATGATATATTAATAGGATTAAATTAAATTTGACTCTAACATTATGCACAAATGTAAATTAAAGGATGCCTAAGCACAGCCCTCTACATCTGGTGACCCTCTTTGTGCTTAGCTCAAAATCACTTTGGAAATATGGGTCAAGTTGGTAGTGTTTTCAAGAAGCATATATGAATTACATAAATGTAGCTTTTTTTTTTGAGTTGGAGTCTCTGTAGCCCAGCCTGGAGTGCAGTGGCTGCTCCCGGCCACTGCAGTCTCGACCTGCTGGGCTCCGGAGCTATCCTTCCGCCTCAGCCTTCCAAGTAGCTGGAACTACAGGCGCACACTGCCACACCCAGCTAATTTTTTGATTTATTGTAGAGATGAGGTCTCACCAAGTTGCCCAGGCGGGTCTCGAACCTGCGGACTCAGGCAATCCACTCACCTCAGCCTCCCAAGGCGTGGGATTACAGGCTGAGCCACCGAGTCAGGCTATAAATGCAGCTTTGAGTGAGAAATATTAAGACAGATTTGCAGCATGCTATCGTATAGGAGGACACAGGAAGACAAAATTAGACACAAAATATACCGACAACTAAAACTTGATAATGGATAGTGAAGGACTAAAATTTAAAACACATTAAATATAATTCAAAGTTATCTCAAATTGGTTTGTTCTAAGCATTTTAATCAAGACAATCTCTGCTTGGGAATTCAAAATCTCTCTTGAACATTCTGCCTACAGCAGAGGAGATCTCCCTGTTCCGTAGACTGTAGATGACAGGATTCATGAATGGTGGCACCATAGTATAGACCATGGCTGCGAGAAGATTTCTAATGGATGCTTTATTTGCTACGGGACCTAAGGCAGCAATCATTCCAGATATTATAAACAGAAGAAAAACTGCCAACTGTGGAGTACAGGTGGACAAGGCTTTATTGCGGGCTTCTACAGAATGAATCCTAAACGCAGTTGAAAGTATATGAATGTAGGACAAAGCCAAGACAGCAAAACATACTAAGGCAATGCAAGCACCCAGAGCAAGGAACACAGATTCGGGAAACAGGATAGCTGAAGATGATATTCTCATAATTTGAGGTATATCACAGAAATATTGATGAATCACGTTGGTCTTTGTAAAGGGAAGCCTGAACATGTTACTTGTGTGGATGGCGTAATAAACGAGAACACTGGCCCACGAGGCCCCTGCTGCTTGTGTGCACAGACGCGCGGTGATGGTCAACCCGTAGTGCAGAGGGTGGCAAATGGCAATGTAACGGTCATAAGGCATCACCACAAGAAAAGCAAGCTCTATGGATGCAAAGAAAATAAAAAAGAAGATCCGAGCAGCACACTGTCTGAGTGAGATTGACCTATTGCCTGTCAGGGAATTCACAGTCATTTTGGGAACACTTACTGAGATGCAGCAAAGGTCTATGAGGGATAAATTGCTTATAAAAAAGTACATTGGAGAATGAAGATGAGGGTCTATTACGATGACAGCACCAGTTATAAGATTCCTGGTCACAGCTCCCAAATAGATCACTAAGAACAGCAGACCTTGCAAAATTTGGAGCTGCCGGGAGCTTGATATATCCATGAGGAGGAATTTTATGAAAATGGTGAGGTTGTCCATATCGGCTAATATGTACAGTCACCTGGAATGAAGAATGAAGTGATAATATGATGCAAAAAAAAAAAAAATGACTGCAGACAATACACAATACTTACAAATAAAGAAATAAAGGCAGCTATTACATCAAAGTGTGGCTTCTAACCAGGAGGTCAAGATAGAGGAAATAAACAAAATGTGAGTGTTTTGAAATCAATGAATGAACATATTTATTTGGAGAGTTTATTTCCAACTCTTCTGAGATATCACATTACTTTAAAAAATTATCAGATCAGAGAATTAAGCACATAAAAGAAGGTAAAATGAGATCAAGACCTATAACCTTTCAGCTTTTGAGCACATTTATAGTATGTTTCTAAAACGCTTTTCAAACTCTTCCCAGACATACCCAGAGATTATTTTTACATTTCCTTCAATATCAAATGGCTGCCCCAGATATGCTCTAAGACACATCCTCTACCCATCCGAGGAGTTTGACCACTTCAGCTATTAGTCGCTTTTTCTGCTCCAGGGGCTTAGAATGACTTTAATGTCCTCCTCTGCGTCAGGATGCTTTAAAATGTATTTATATAACAAGGCTAATGAGGGACTCTGATCTTCCTCTGACAATGGTTTAATTCAAATGGGATCAGATGGGTTATATACTTCATTTTCTTGTTTCAGTTGCTCTCTAAGACATGCGTATGTGCCCTTTTTTTTCCTCTACACCTTCATATATGAAAGGTGTGACTACATTCACAACTGATTGATCTTGTTTTCCAGCATGCAGTGTGTGACCACTTCCCGTGTGTATTGGACTTCACCTCTTCTCCTACACACTGTATCGAGAAATACGTCCCAATTGACACTGCTTCTCTAAAAACGATTCTTCCAACTGCCAGATATGTATTACAATATTTAATGAAGGGCTAAATGTCTATCTAGACATCTTTTCTATATACTTTTCTAGATTTTGCTGAAATTGTCTAATCACAAATTAAATATTTAAACCTCAGCCTATTTCCTTTTTTAGTTTGTGTTGCTGCATTTCAATTTTAAAGAAATATTGTTTTGATTTTAATTATTCTTTCAGTAGTAAAATTAATGTGGGGATTAGTTTTAACTAGTACTGTTTAATTTTCTTCAGTAACAACAAAGCTATAATTTAAAATTTCACAAAGGGAACTTTTCTAATGTTATTTATATACAATTCATGCATCATTAAAAAATATTTTACAATTTATGCCACAATTTTTTTGAATAACAATAATAATGTCAATGAATTGCTTGCACTGGCTATATCATATCATTTTCAATGCTTTTGCAAAAGTATTTATGCTAAGTGTTTTTTTTATAATAATCCTATTTGTTATTCAAGATTTCTTTGATTATCTTCAATTTACTATTGAAGACAAAATTTTTAAAGGAAGAATGTTCTAAACTATCAAAAAAACAATACTCAGTAATTAATTGATACTACTGCCCTATGGTGTTTGTTACGGAAATGTACCATTCTTATAGTTATTTTTAAATTGCTTTATCAAAACCATATCTTTGTTACTGGTCATTAGAAGTCTCATTCCCATGCTCCCTCGCTTCAGATTGTCTTTTTCTTCTGTCTACACAAATACTCATTTCCCTAGATACAGTAATCTTTATCTTCTCTTTCAGAGCATATCATGTGGTTAAATGCAAAAGGCATACTATGAACCTAAGAGAAACTTCAGGATGTAGTTTCTAATTATCTCAGTGATGTTTAGAAATTATTTACCTCATGATTATTAAGGATCAACCATAGCATAAGCAGTATTGCCAATTTCTTGTGAATTCCTAAGCAGATAAAATATTATAAATTGTAGTATTAACCATACAAGATATTGTGACATTTTAATATTCTAAATAGTATGTTTGCTTATATTACCATTTCCATGAGATACACGCAGGTGTCAGTATTATCTTTTAAAATCCATTTCAAGAATATTTCATTCATTGTACCTGCAGTATTTCAATTCCTAGGGAACTGTGTTGTCATGTCAGTTTCAGTCCTTTGATCCAGGCTGTGTGTCACAAACAGGATCAGATACCATTTTACTGTTTTGATTGAACAGTACAATCAAAAACACAGACTATTCTATGAGAATATATTTATCATATGGAGAGGGGATAATAAACTATGCAAATAATCTTTAGACATATCACAGCTATCTTAGTGAATTATTATTCAGTAATTTTAAAGAAATACATAAATAAAACACACAAACACACTAGAGAACTGATAACGAGTTTACCTTCCTTATCGTAAGTATTACCTTTGCCCAATTCAAAGAGACTTCACAAGATCCGTGATCTTGCTTCTTCCTTCAGTGAGTGAAATTCAAGGAATTACTTATGACTGAGATTCATGTTAACTCTAAATCACAATTCTGCATCTGGATTATTTATACGCAATGCCATTCTTTTGAAAGTACGTGTATGGGTCATACTTCTAGCATGCATCTGGTAGTTGGTGACTTCAATCTTCAGCGGTGAGCTCACCTCCAACTCCTGGTTGGTAAAAAGCCTCTGGTAATACTCCAGAGATTAACTTGTAACAAGGTGTCATAGCAAAAAAACTAGCAAATAACTTTTTGTGACACTTAACAAAAAATGTTTCCTAGGTCCTGAGAGATTCAATACATTTTCAAATTAAAGTCTGATTATAAAAGTAATTTATTTATATTATAGTAAATCTATGGAATTATGTAACTTCTACTAAAACTACATTTATTTAAAGGGTTGGGCTCATATTATGGCACATAAGTTAAAGACAGAAAATTTAAAATTAACTAAGGAAAGGTTTAAATACCCATAGCCAACCAACAACTACTAAATTAATGAAAAATGGGTAACATTTTAGAATGAATTTTTAACAATGTATAAGATAAAGAAATCATGACACAGTGGGTTTCTTACTCATCAAAAGAACCTGTAAAGGCTCCTTGCTCATGGGATGTGACAGATAATGTTAGCACACCTGAGATGTCAGGTACTATACCCTCAGAAGCAGTTTTTAAAAAAACAGTCACATTGTCAGTATTCTGAAAGTTCGACTTAGTAGCTGCCAATCTTGAGAGAAGCAGAATAAGGAAGAAGCTAGAAATTTGGAGGAAAGTCAAGAAAATGAAGACTCAAAATCAAAGTACTGCATCCCAACATAATGTCAACGCAGCCAGAAAATTCCACAGGAAATCTTGTAAAGATTGTTGAGCAGTGGTTAGAAGTTGGAACTGAAAATAGAATTGTAAGTCCCCCTTGGCTGTGTACAGAACAGGTGAATCAGCAGAATGGGGATTACTCACAGGCTCCAGCACATCTGAGTTTATCCTCCATCATTGCTTCATGTGCTTAGTCCATGTATGTGGACACAAGGTAACACTGAATAATTGCTCAGATTGATAGAGTTTAAAAGAAATCACTGATTTACAGGAAAATTCACACTATATCCAAATGCATAAACAACTGGGCAGACTCTGAAGTGAGTTAGAGGGAAAGTGATGGCATGGAAACTAACAAATTATGGTATTTTTGTCTTCGTAAAAACATAGCACTCATAAGAGAAAAATGGTGGTAAAAGTGCATTACAAATTATAGTCTTTGAGGTTTTTTACTACTAAAGAACAAAATATAATTTATATTCTGCAGCTCTCTGTTTTGGGGGGTCTTTTGATACCTTTTGCAGCTTTAAAAATGTTTGAAGACATCCAAGATCTTATGTCTACATGACTTACATTCATGATATTTTTATGGTATTAGAAAATAAACTCATGCATATTGAAAACATTTACTTAATTTGTTAACATCAAACTTTTTTGTTTAATGCAATTATGACATTATAAAAATACATCATTCCACAAAAATTAAATCAGTGAGAAGGCAGACATTGTTATACATTTTTGCAAATATTCTTAATGTCATACTTAGTAGAAAAAGTGAATTCTTATGTCTACTTTTGCATTAATTTTGTTGCAATATTATTTTGGTTGAAGTATGTAAAGAAAGTATGCCTCATATAGCACATGGTTGGAAAAGAGACTTATTTTCATATTACTTTAAGATAATTGTTACTCCTCCTAAATCAACTCCTTAATCAAGCAAAACTCAAGTGGTGTGTTTTTTTAAAGCAGTGGTCTCCAACCTTTTTTGGCTTCAGGGACTCCTTTTTTAGAAGACAGTTTTTCCATGGACTGGAGGAGGGTGTGTGGGGTTTCCATGGACTGGAGGAGGGTGTGTGGGGAATCATCAGGCATTAGATTCTTATAAGGAGCCACAACCTAGATCCCTCGCACGTGCAGTTCACAATAGGGTTTGTGTTCCTTTGAGATCTAATGCCACCGCTAATCTGACAGAAGGTGGAACTATGCTCACCTGCTCTTCACTCACCTCCTGCTGTGTGGCCCGGTTCATAATAGGCCATGGACCGGTACTGGTCTGTGGCCCCAGGGGTTGCAGATTCCTGTTTTAAAGAACGGTTTCAAATTGTCATCTGAAACTAAATTAAAAAACTTTTCATATTCTGTCTTAAATCTGTCTATGTAGCATTTTGACTATTCATTTTACACATACGTGATTTTGTAACATCATGCAGAGTGATGCAGATCTTTCTAATTTTATTTTATTATGCGATGCACAAATAAATCACATTTATTAATATTACTAATCTCATTAGGAAGTGTTATATTGGGAAAATATCAAGCTCATGTGTGGAATACAAGTTTCTAAAACTATAATTTTACTTGAAACTCAGACTTTGTCATGAATAGCACGTTCTGTATGGTGTTTTTATGTCATTCATTTTAGAAAAAAATGTTTGCCAGGCACCAAAGTCTATAGCATGTCTGTTAGGAAAAAAATAGTTAAAAAACCTCGATTTTTTCCTGACACATGTGTCTTACTCTTAGTCCATTTTATTCTTGATGAATCTAGGAAGGAATGAATCAATTTGTTTGATATTTTAAAAGCAAATTGTTGATTTTTGTCACATTTTCCTTTTATTTGTCTATTTCTTATGTTATTAATGTCTACTCTTTATGGTTCTATTTCTTCTATTTACTGAAGGTTTACTTTATGCTCTTTCTGTCTTCTTGATGTGGAAATGTAGTTCACTGCATAATGAAATAGCCATAATGTTCTAGAGTAAGAAAAATAAGTCTATGGCAGAACAAAAAATAAACAATCTAGAAATTGGCATACAGAAAGGGAGGAGGTAAGGATTAACTGGAAAGTACCCAAGGAACTCTCTGGGATGATGGTTAATACAATATGCTGCTAGGGGTTTGGGTTGTACTGGTGTTAATATTGGTTAAATATATTGAAAAGCATGAATTTAGGTAAATGTCTGCTTGTTTGCAAATTTTTCCTAAACAGAAAGGCCAATATACATCTTTATTTAATGGTACACATTCTGAAGTGTTTAATATTAAGAAACATTAAACTGATAAATGCAACTATGTAAGTAATGTAAAGAAATTTAAAAAATATAGTTGGATAAATGGCGAATACAGAATGGTCAGATATACATATAATCAAACAAATATAGAAATTATTCTTTGTCAAATGTAAGCTAAAGCACTGTACAATGTTTTCATCATTAATATATGCTTGTTATTACAAAATGAAAAAAGCTGTACAAAAATACAAACAAATTTTCAATTTTAAAGTAAAATGGCATGTCTCCTGTCAATTGAAATAATTTCGAGTGAATTTTAAGTAGATGTACACAAAAGTTCCCACGATGACATGTTAAAGTAACAAAAATAATGTCCCATATAAGAAATGATTAAAATCAAGCCATTTTTCAAAAAATAGATTTTTAACTATCTTAAAGCTAAACATGTTAAAATTTTTGATTTTTATGTGTTAAAATACACAAAATACAAAATTTACTGTCTTTACCATTTTTAAGTTTACAAGTCAGTGTTATTTAATGTTCATGATGTTCACTACCATCTATCACCATAATTTTTGTCTTGTAAAATCAAAATTCCATACACCTATTAAATAATAAGTCTTCATTCTTGCATCTTCCAAGTGCCTAGCAACTACTATTCTACTTTGTGTACATTTTCTCTACACTCAGGATTTCAAACAAGTGGAATACTACAGTTTGTCTTTTGTGATTGACTTATTTCATTCAGCATAAATTCTCACTGTTCATTCATGTTGTACTATTCTGCATAATTACCTTCCTTTTTGGACAAAATAACATCTTAATACATGTACATTTTACTTATTCATTCATTCATCAATGGACATTTGGGTTGCTTCCATGTTTTAGTTATTATAAATATTACTGCTATGAGCATGTGTGTACAAATATCTCTTTGAGATCCTATTTTTAATTTATTTGGGTATATATTCAGAAGTAGAATTGCTGGATAATTTGATAATTGTATTTCTAATTTTTTGAGGAAATACCATACAGTTTTTACAATGGCTGTATCATTTTACATTCCCACAAACAGTACATAAGTCTCCTTCATCAACAATCATTATTTTTTTGTTCATAGTAGCCAACCTAATAGCATGAGATAATATGCCATTGTAGTTCTTATTTATTTTTCATTTGTGTTATTTTAAAAATGTGGGGTACAGTTCAGAATTAGGTATATAATTGGTCATCATACAGGTAAAGTTTGGGCCTCCCTTTGGTCTCCACTTAGCCTGGTTTGAGATCAGGTACCCTTACTGATGTTAAGTCCCCCCCCATCCCCTCCCCCCACCCAGCAGTTTCTGGCTACTTTGCATTTTCTTAAAGATTAGTGAATTTGAGCATCTTTTCATATGTTTATTGGCCATTTGTATATATTCTTTGGAGAAATGTCAATTTAAGTTTTTTACCCATTAAAAAAAATCGAATCATCTTTTTGTTTCTGAGTTTTAGGAGCTCTCTATATATTCCGGATATTAATCCCTTCTCAGTGATGACATTATTTGAAAAAATTTTCTCACATTTGATGAGTCGCCTTTTTCTCCATTTAATATGTTTATTGCAGCACTATTCACAATAGCAAAGATAAGGAATCAACCTAAGTGTCCAGCAACAAATGACTGGATAAAGAAAATGTCGTTTGTGTGTGTGTATGCACCATGGAATACTATACAGCCATAATGGGAAGGTGGGAGGAGGAGTAAGAGACTAGAAATTACCTAATGGGTACAATGCACACTTTGGGTAGTGGTTGCACTTGTTGATTACAAAAGCCAAACTCTGTGAAATTTGTAAAGAGATTTATTCTGAGTCAATATAAGTGACCATTGCCCAGGGAACAGTCTCAAGAGCCCCTAAGAAAATGTCCTGGGGATGGTTGGGTTAGAGTTTAGTTTCATAAATTTTAGGGAGACCAAAGTTGCAGAAAAGACATAAATACATTAAGGCATACATTGGTTCTGCCCAGAAAGGTGGCACATTTTGAAGTAGGGACTTAGGTAAATTTAAAGATTTTCTTGTTTTTGTAGATGAAACCTCCAGGTAGCAGTTTTCAAAGATAGTAAATATCTCCTATCAGATCTTAAAAGGTAAAGGCTTGGCTGCATACATGGAGATTCTTTAGATATGCAAATTTCCTTCACAAAAGAAGGTTTTGCAGAGCTATTTCAAAATATGTCAAAGAAATATTTTTTTGTGGCAAAATATTTCCATTTCCTTCAGGACCTGCTATCTGTCATGTGATACTATGCCTGAGTCTATTTGAAATTTGGTGTCTTATTGCTATGTATAGTCTGTTTTGCCATGGTCTTAGGATATCTATTTTAATGTTAATATTAGTCAGTTATACATAAACTCCAAAAGAGTGGGGGTATAACAAGGCATGTCCATATCCTTTCCTTCCATAACCTGGAAGTCAGTTTTTTAGTTTTCTCTTTGTTCCTCTTGGCCCAGAGGTGGTCTGTTCAGTCATTTGGGATACCCAAAATTTTACTTTTGATTTACACACTAAAAGCCCAGACTTCATCACAATGCAATATATCTATGCAACAGAACTGCACTTATACCCGTTAATCTAGTAAATAAAATAAAGCAGGTTAAGAGAATAGATTTTATGTTAAGTTTGGTTTCTACAAACTAATAATACCAATAGTCACAATGATGTTGTAAGAAAACTTCAAGAGGAGACAGATAAAGTTCATGGGTTCGATGGTGATGATGGTTTCATGAGTGTATACTTATTAACAAACTCACTTGGTTGTATAAACTTAATACATACATTTTTCTATATCCATCATATTTCAATAAAGTGGTGTACAAAATAATTCAAGACAAAACAAAGACAAAAACTCATCGATCTTTTGAAAAGGGGTCATTATAAATATAAAATTATTAAGTTTTTAATAACAATATAGTACCATTCTGATACAGAAATAAATATATCAATCAAACAAAAAAGAACTCAAATGAATTGACAGGGAAATAAACAAACAACCTTATTAAATGTGGGCTAAGGACATGGACAGATAATTCTCAAAAGAAGCATACAAGTGTCCAATAAACATATGAAAAAGTACTCAACATCACTAATCATCAGAGAAATACAAATCAAAACCACAATGAGATATCATCTCATACCTCACAGAATGGTTACAATTAAAGAGTCAAGCACAACAATAACAGCAACAGATTTTTGCAAGGATGCAGAGAAAAGAGAACACTTATACACTACTGAGGGGAATGTAAACCAGCCCAGCTCCCATGGAAAGCAGTGTGGAGATTTCTCAAAGAACTAAGTAAAAATGCCATTCAACTTAGCAGTCCCATTACTGGATATATACCCAAAGGAACAGAAACTGTTTCACCAAAAAGACACCTGCATGCATATGTTTAACATAGCACTACTCACAACAGTAAAGACATGGAGTCAATGTAGGTGCCCATCAATGGTGGACTGGATGAGGAAGAAAATGTGGTACATATACATCATGGAATACTACACAGTCATCAAATGAACAAAATCATGGCTCTTGCAACAATAAGAATGTAGCTGGAAGCTATTATTCTAAGTTAATTAATGCAAAATCAGAAAACCATACACTGCATGCACTCCTTATAAAGGAGAGCTAAACATTGGGTACACATGAACATAAGGATGAGAACAACAGACACTGGGGACTCCTATAGCAGGGGGAGGGAGAGAGGAAGGAAGGCACAAGTTGAAAAACTACATAGTATATATAGTGGGTACAATGTTCACTATTTGGGTGATAGGTTCAATAGAAGCCCATCTCTCACCATCACAAAATATACCCATGTAACAAACTTGCACACGTCCCCCTGAATCCTAAAAAAAAAAAAAAAAAGAAAAAAATAAAGACACCTATATCCAAGATATTTAACATTTTAATAAAAGGTTTTCCTAAAGTAAATATAAAGCAGATTATTTGATGAATGGTGACTGAAAATTGAATTTGTCAAAGAAAAATAGTCTGTATCTTTTTTTTTTGCTTGAAAATGATGACTGGAAATAGATAAAAAGCAAATCTTTAAAAGATAAAAGTAAACCACGGAACCTGGCCATTATTATTGTTATTTTAAAAGAAATTGATATACAATTTTTAAAAATTCTCAGTTGTAAGAGTAACTTCATAATGAACATTTGTATACCCAATCCTGAATTGTACCCTACATCTTTAAAAAAAAAAAAGATAAAAGTATATAAATAGCAAAAAAGAGAACATTTTATTATTTGGCGTTGGCATAAAAATAAAAAAACAATATCTAATCCCAGAAGATACAGGTAAAATAGTTTTTTGGTATTAAAATAAAAATTTATCTTCAGAAAAGGATAATAGGCAAAGGTTAAATATAAGTAGAAAAATAAAAATTAGCTTTTTTTGTTCCAAATTGACAAAGAGTTTATATATGCTAATGCACAGACAAATAGTATTTTCAAATCAAAGGAAAATGTGCAGAAACACAATAAACTTGAGACAAAGAATAGTTTTTAATATTTGTAACAGAATTTCCACATTCCTATCATTTATAAGAATCTCTCACTGGTAATTTGAAAATGCAACTCAGACAAGAATAAGACACAAGTGTATAAATATAGGAAAGCACCAACTGGAAAACTGGGGTTGGCTATATATTTGCAAGGACGGGAAGTAAGCACCGTGCTGACAATGACAATGGGAATAAAAATGAGCGAAGATATCTCTTAAAACACAATGTTTTCACACATATTTACTTTTTGTGTGTGTGTGAGACCGAAACAGTCAAAATCTACTTATTTAATAAAAGTTCCTAATACAATAATTTTATTAACTATAGTATGTATGGTTACAGATATGCTAATTAGCTCAGCACTGTAACCATTTACTATGTATATGTATCCTGCAACATCATATTGTAAACTTCAGATATAAACAGTGAAAATTATTTTTTAAAGACAAATAAGACTTCACAATCTTTTCTTAAACTGGGGGTTGGAACAACCTAGATATTCATGGATTAGAGAATAAATAATGAAATGTGGTACATGCTATGAGACACTATGCAATAGACTAAATTAAAAGTTCACTAAAAAAAACTTTCAGTCAGGGGCCGGGCTCGGTTGCTCAGCCTGTAATCCTAGCACTCTGGGAGGCTGAGGTGAGCGGATTGCCTGAGCCCGGATCGCGACCCTCCTGGGCAACTTGGCAAGACCTTATCTTTACAATAAAAAACAAACAAACAAAAAACTTTCAGTGACCCATTTGAGTTTAAACAAAACAAAAAAAGACTTCAATTTACAGTAAAATTTATTAGAATACATAAACACATACCCCCAGACAGCCATAATCAATATGAAACAAGTCTTATATAGTAATTGTATTTGAAGTAGAACTGCTTGTGAATCTTGCCCAGTTGGGGTCTCAAATCATGACTCTCATAGTTGTTCAATTTAATGTTTAATTATTAGAATAGTTGGAGGATTTATGTATATTTACATATGTAAGAGTGTGTGTGTGTTTGTGTGTGCGCGCGCGCGTGTGTGTGTGTGTGTGTGTGTGTGTGTGTCTGTGTGTGTGAGGGGGGAACCCCAAAAACCTGGAATTATCTTTTGGACAGTGGGCCTTTTGTAGTACAGGCTTTCCCTGCTAGGTAAGTGTTCTAGGAACTCATCAGCCTCAGTTTACCAGGTAGTGTTGTTGTCAGAAGCTGCATTTGGCATCAGTGAATTTTTTTGGAGATTCTTTCAAGTGTTTGCTTATTTCATGATGGGTGAATTATGAGTGCACCTGCTCACACCATGCTGAATGTTGACCTTTGACAAAAAGTGGTGTGACCCCTATGCCCTACCCTCCCTATTCACCTGATCCCATTCTGAATGACTTTTTTGTTTGTTTGTTTCCCAGGATGAAGAAAGTGTTCAAAGGAAAATGTTTTGCCTATGTGGAAGAGGTAAAACAAAAAACGGTAGAAGCACTAAAAGGCATCACAATTGATGAGTTCAAAAACTCTTTAGAGCAGTAGAAAGGTGTATTGTATCAGTTGGAGAGTACTTTGAAAGTGACTGAAATTTAAACATGTAAGAAGAAATACATACTTTTTAATAAATAAATTCTGTTTTTTTGGGTCCTCCCTCATATACAATCTCTAGAGATGAAAATAGCAAAAGCTTTTTTTACTGAGAGTAAATTTTCCTTTATTACTGGAATGCAACTATTTAACTGTCCATTGAATTAAACAAACAATAGTTACATAAGGAATTTTTGAGTATTGAGAGTAAAATCTACTCTCTCTCTCTGATAGATGTCATGCAGATCAAACTCTGTTTCTATTTCATACATGATATATCTATGTATATATAGTTTACGTATATATTTAGATCTATATCTAGATTATATATAGAGACTAGATATATATCTGTATCTATATCTATAGGTGCAGATATAATACATATACACATATATATCATAACCCTTATTTCCTTATACCTACACAGTGTATCTATAAACATACAATCTGCAATTTTATGAGATAATTAGAGAAACACTTACACCTGTGGGCAAGTTCATTCATCTCCATAACACATACCACATAAATTTTGTGTCAGAGCTGCAATCTATCAGAGTTATCTGTACAAAGAAAAGATAATTGATACACACACTGGAAGCAGGGATGACTGTCTTGAAGTCATAACAAGAAATGATACAAACAGTGTATAATAATACCTAACACAGTAACCGATATTACTAATAAAGTTTAACACTTATGAATATAAATTATGTAGTGAGACAATGAAGAGGAGCATGGCAATAAGGTCTCTGAGTTTAGCTACTGAAATTCCCATACTTAGGAGCTTAAAAAGATGAGAGCAGGTTAGGTAAGAGAATCTCAAGTTGGACAGTAGAAACTAGTGACAAAGGCAGATAGGAAAGAAGCACAGCTGAACAGGCACTGTATGTCTCCTGTAGATTTTACTTTCAATTCCCTTAAAAACCCCTTATGCAGTCATTGTTTGTGTAATGCAATACACAAACAATACATATTTACATATAATTGCATGTATAATTTTTGTTTGTATTAAGCAAATATTTGCATATACATTGTATATATACTATAAATATATATTTTATATTATATGCATTTTTAGATATATATACACTTTTCTTTATATATAGTGAAAAATTATAAAATCATTAAAAATTACATGTTAAAAGGACTTTTTAGAGTTAGATACAACAGCTTTTTCATTTCAGCTTTGCATCCAAACAGTGTGCACAGAGGAAAATGATTTATCTTTCTATACCTTTCTCTAGTCAAAACACAATAAAAATAGTATAACAACAAAAAGTCAACTACAAAACACATCAGAGTTACCATTCCAAAACAGTGAGTATAAGAAATAACTTATTTTATTCAAGCTAAAATTTTGTTCAAATGATTAACTGTGGCTAGTTTCTTACACACCTATCTCATTTATTTATCAAAATGACCAAATGTCTACATTTCTGACATTTTCTCAATTTTGAAGTAATATTTAATGAACAAGTGTTTTTCTACTTTGATCACTGAAATCCTAACTTCAAATCAAACCATAATAGCTCTTCAGAAGAACTGGAAAGACCTGTTAAACATTCTTCCCAGAGCACTCTTAATCTCCCTGTTTCTCAGACCGAAGATGATAGGGTTGATGAAGGGGGGCAACATGGTGTAGAACATGGTTGTGAGGAGGCTTTGAATGGTGGAGGCATGTGAAACAGGGCTCAAACAAGCAAACAGTGAGGAAAGCACAAATAGAATAAATGTTGCTATCTGGGGAGAACAGGTTGACAGGGCTTTGCTCCTGGCTTCTGAGGAGCACATCTGGACCACAGTAGAAAATATATAAACATATGAAGTGAATAAGATGACAGAACAGAATAAAACAATGCTAGCACTCACAGTAAGGGCCAAAAACTCAGAAAACTGCACAGCCTGGGAAGAGATGCTCATGACTTGAGGTACATCACAGAAATACTGATGGATCACATTGGACTCTGTGAAGGGAAGTCGGAATATGGTTCCAGTGTGGATTGCAGAATAGACAAGACCACTGGCCCATGAGCCACCTGCTGCCTGCATGCATCGATGCCAAGTCATGGTGAGGCCATAGTGAAGAGGGTGGCAGATGGCAATGTAACGGTCATAGGACATGATCACAAGGAAAAATAACTCGATGGATCCAAAGAAGATAAGCAGGAAAGTCTGAATGGCACATTCTGGAAGAGAAATCCATTTCCTGCCTGTCAGAGAATTCACAACTGATTTGGGAACAGTAACTGAAATGTAACCAAAATCTGTGAGGGATAAATTGCCTATGAAGAAATACATTGGGAAGTGAAGTTGTGAGTCTATCACAATGACAGCAATGGTTAGAAGATTTCCAACCAGAGCTCCCACATATATCACTAAGAACAATAGACCTTGCAATATTTGGAGCTCCTGGGAACTTGAAATATCCATGAGAATAAATTCTGAGAAGATGGTAAAGTTGTCCATGTCTGCTAATGTGCTGTTGTCATCTGTATTCAATGAATAAAGTGATAAGATGATGTTATAAACAACATGGAGAGAAGGCAGCACTATCCTTATATGAAATACCTGTAATATAAATTTGTTTACTGAATTAAAAAATATATACCTCATAGACAATTGTTATTTAATTTAGTGTTCTTATGGAGTGATAAAAGCATCAAGATATAGGAAAATACAAAAATGCTAACAACCTTGAATAATACCACTATATTTAGGAAATTTAGAGTTTTGTTCAACGGGATGTAAAATTAAAAATATACTCCCCTGATAGAATGAACAACATAAAAAATAGACATACCTGAGGACTGATACATGAAGTCTCTCTCTGCACATCACTATCTCTTCACAAACACACTAGCATAAAGCCCAATACCATTACTCTTCAGTTCTCTTCACTGAGCATGACCAGAGAGTTCTTTCTCAGAGTTATATTTTTAGTCTAGGTCACAGGAAGAAACAGGATTTGCACATCTCTGTTTTGTTTTATGATCTCTTATTGAAGACACAGTTGCAATTGTATTTCTGATAAGCCTCAGGGAAACTGGTAATTGCAGCCTCCTGGAAACCTGGAGGCCCTTCAATAACTTATTTCCAATCTTTGGCCAATCCATTGAGATTAATTAGATTGAAAATAATCTATTTTAAGAGATAACCTTAGGGCCTGGACATGGTGGTTTAAGCCTGTAAACCCAGCACTTTGGGAGGCCGAGGTGAAATGACTGCCTGAGCCCACGGGTTAGTGACCAGCCTGGGCAACATGGTGAGACCTCATCTCTACAAAAAAAAAAAAAAAGAAAAAAATTAGCTGGGTATGGTAGCCCATGCCTGTAGTTCTGGCTACTTGAAGGCTGAGGTGGAAGAATAGCTGGAGCCCTGCAGGTCGATGCTGGGGTGACTGTGAGCATGCCAATGCACTCCAGCCTGGGTGACAGAGTGAGATTCCAACTCAAAAAAGAAAAAAAAAACCTTTGGACAAAAAATTCTCAAATTTGAAGAGCATAAGTTTTCCATAACAGTTTCTAGGTCAGAGGTGATTCAATGATTAAACACATTTGTTTTAAAAATGTATATAAATATATGTATCTAAATAGGCAAAATAATAAACAAATAAAATGGAATCAATGTGCTTAACTCTCACATTTAGAGTAAATTAACCAAAAGTATCTGAAAGAATCTCAAAGTTACCAACATAAATGTTAAAACTTATGCAGTAATTCTGAAAAATGCTTGCCAAGAATGTAACAGGAAAGTGACATTAGGGTACAACTTAAGTTCCTAATTGAAAGCTTGCAACAGTCCCTGATCTTTAGCTACTGCTGAAATGCTTTTAAGAAAACTAAGCCCGCGGGTTCGAGACCCGCCTGGGCAGTGAGACCTCATCTCTACAATAAATCAAAAAATCAGCCGGGTGTGGTAGCGCATGCATGTAACTCCGGCTACGTGGAAGGCTGAGGTGGAAGGATCGCTAGAGCCCAGCAGGTTGAGGCTGCGATGGCCGGAAGTGGCCACTGCACTCCAGTCTGGGCGACAGAGTGAGACTCCAACTCAAAAAAAAAAAAAAAAGAAAAGAAAACTAAGTTAACTAGACAAAATTTTGAGACGATTCTGATGATTTTTACAAGGAAATAAAAACTAGGATAAATTCAGGAATAATAAATCCTAAAGTCCTACATCCCAAGGGCATTTCCCCAAGAAACATAAGTCCAGTGAGGAAAAATATCTTATGAGGCAAATATAGTATATAAAACAGTATAGGGATTCGTTTTTTTTGGATGCATCTTTATATGGTTTAGTATTGGGATGATACTGGCATAGCAGAATAAGACTGGAGGAACTTTCTCCCTCCATTTTTTGGGAATAGTTTGCAAATTATTTGTATTAGTTCTTCTTTAAGTGTGTGGTAGAATTCAGCAGTAAAACCATCAGACCCTAGGCTTTTCTTAGATAGGATACTTTTTATTATTAATTCAATCTTGTTACTTCTTATTAGTCTGTTCAGATTTTCTACATGCCAATACTCCTGATGAACAAAGATGCAAAAATCCTTGACAAAATACTAGCAAATTAAATTCAACAGCATATTAAAAAGAGCACTCACCATGACCAGGTAAGATTTATTTCAGAGATGAACAGTTGGTTCAATGTATGCAAACCAACAAATGCAATACATCACATTAACAGAATCAAAGGAAAAAAATATGATTATTTTAATAGGTAGAGAAAAAGCATTTAATAAAATTTAACGTCCCTTCATGATAAAAATTGTTAACAAATTAGGTACAGAAAGAACATACCTCGACATCATAAAGGCCATATATGACAAACCCACAGTTAATATTATACTAAATAGGGAAAAACTTAAAGCTTTTACTCTAAGATCTGGAACAAGCCATGGATGCCCACTTTCACCACTCTTCTTCAACACAGTATTGGAAGTCCTACACAGAGAATTAGAAAAGAGAAAGAGAGGGTATTCAAATTGGAAATGGGAAAGTAAAGTTGTCCCTGTTTGCAGTTGACATGATTGTATACACAGAAAACCCTAAAGAACTCACTAAAACACTGTTAGAACTAAAAAATAAACTCAGTAAAGTTGCAGTATACAAAAGCAACATACAAAAATCAATAGCATTTCTATATGCCAATAGGGAACTATCTGAAAAAGGCATCAAAAAAGCAAACCCATTTACAATACCAACAAAAAACTCTCCTAGGAATAAATTAAGCCAAGAAAGTAAAGGTTCTCTAAACTGAAAGCTATATAACATCAGCAAGACACTGAAGAAGACACAAATAAATGGAAAGATATTTCAAGTTCATGAACTGGAAGAATTAATGTTGTTAAAACGTGCATACTACCTAATGTGATCTACAGATTTAGTGCAATCCCTATCAAAACATCAATGGAAGTCTTCATAGATATAGGCCAAAACAATCCTAAAATTTGTATGGAACCACAAAAGACCCCAAATAACCAAAGCAATTTTGAGTAAAAAGAACAAAGCTGGAGGCATCACACTACTTGACTTCAAAATATATTACAAAGCTATAGTAACCAAAACAGTATGAAACTGGCATAAAATAAACACATAGACAAACAGAAAACACAGTAATAAATTCATATACAACCAGTTGTTGACAAAGGCACCAAGAACACACACTGGGAAAAGGACAGTCTCTTTAGTAAATAAACAACTGGATATACACCTGCAGAAAATGAAACTAGAGTCCTATATAATTATATTTAAAAAATCAATTCAAAATAAATTGAAGACTTAAATGTAAGACCTGAAACTATAAAACTACTAAAAATATACAAAAAATATGGGGAATGCCAAACATTGACCTGGGCAAGGATTTTTTTTTTATTATTTTGGATAGAAATCCAAAAGTATAGGCAAGAAAAGCAAAAATAGGCAATTGGCATTATATCAAACCAAAAAGCTTCTGTACAACAAAGAAAGTGATCAACAAAGTGAAGAGACAACAATCTACAGAATGGGGGAAGATATTTTGAAACTATGTATCTAGTAAGTAATTAATATCCTGAATATACAGGGAACTCAAACATCTCAATAGCAAAAAATAAAATAATCAAATTTAAAAGTGAGCCAAGACCTTGAATAAACATTTTTTAAAAGACATACAAAAACTTAACCTGTATATAAGAAAGTGCTCAACATCACTAATCATCAGAGAAATGCAAATTAAAACTCTAATGAGATATCATCTCACTCCTGTTAAAATTGCTATTACCAAAATGAGAAAAAGTGCTGGTATTGATCTGGCGAAAAGGGAACCCTTTTATGCTGTTGGTGGGAATGTAAATTGGTACAGTTATTATGGAAACAATATGGAGATTCCTCAAAAAAGTAAAAATAGAACTACCTTATGATTTAACAATTCCACTACTAAGTATTTATATATAGGAAATGAAATTAGTATGTTGAAGAGATATCAGCACCCCTTTGTTTATCACAGCACTATTTACAATAGCTAAGATATGGAATCATCCCAAGTTGCTTACAGAAAAAAAAAAAAGGATAAAGAAAATATATTGTACATATACAGAATGAAATACTCCCAGCCGTAAAAAATAATAAAATCTAGTTTTTTGTGGTAACATGAATCAAACTGGAGAACATTATGTTATGTGAAATAAGACCTGCTTAGAAAGACAAATACTGCACAAGCTCACTGATTTGTGTAATCTAAACAAACACTCAAATCAAATTGATCTCATTAAGTTACAGATTAGAGCATGGCTACCATAGACTAGTGTGGGTAGATCAGGAAAAGGATGATGAAGTGATTGCTCAGTGGGCACAAAATTACAGTTAAATAGGAGAAAACAGCAAATCAAATTCAACTGCATGCAAAGATTAATAATCTATGGCCAAGTAGAATTTATGTTGGGAAGGTGCAGATTCAGTAGTAAAATATTAATCAATGCAATTCCCATATTAACAGTCTCAAAAAGAAACAAAGTATATGATTTATCAAATGATACAAAAAATTTGAGAAAATTCAGCATCTTTTCATGATGAAAACTCTTGGCACGCAAAGAATAATACTTAATCAAGCTAATTTAAGGAATACACAAAACCTATAGTTAACATCATACTTACCAATAAAAGATTTAATGTTTTCCCCCTATGATAGGGGACAGGCAAGGATGTCAATTCCCACCACTCCTATTCAACATTTTAATGTGTCCTACCCATTATAATAAGGGAAGCAATGTCATAAAATCTATAGTCATTTTAAGAAAGAACAAAAATTGCTCCTATTTGCAGAAAGCAAGATTTCAATTATTAAAAATCCCAAGGAAACTATACTAGAAAGAAATTAATATGCAGGTTTATCAAGGTCACAAAATATAAGTTCAAAACATAAAAATATATAATATTTATACATGCTAATGATGAAAATTTGGAAGCTAAAATAAAAGAAAGCAATACAATTGATAATAAAACTGAAGAAGAGTGAAATATTTATGTAAATATCTAAATATAGTACAAACAGAATCCATTTGCTGCAAACTACAAAATGCTGATGAAAGATAGCAAATGATTAATAAAATGGAAAGACCTACCATGTTTATGGAGTACAAGAAACAGCATGACACAGATGTTAATTCTTATTATAGTTATTCATACATTTTACAGAATTCCAGTGTAAGCTATTTTTTTCAGATCTGGACTAAGTGTAAAACTTATATGGAGAGGGCAATGAAGTACAATAGACTAAACAATTTTGAAAAATAATACATTGGGATCAATCACTCTAATTTTCTAAACTTACTATAAGGGTACAATAATTAAGAGTTTGTGGTAGTAGTGAAGATATAGACAAATGGATTAATGGGCACATATGGAGAGTCTAGAAATAGACTCATACATGTAGGACTATTTGATTTTTGGCAAAGATACAGGAGCAATTCGATGAGCAAAGGATAGTATTTTAACAATTTGTTTTGGAATATTTAGAGATCCATATGCAAAAAAATTAACCTCAACCTACTTCACACTGCATAAAAAAATTAACTCTAAATATAGTAACAAAATTATGATACTTATAGAAGTAAACATGCAGGAGATAATCAGAACCTGAAATTAGGCAGAGTTCTTAAACACACACTAAAATCATAATCCAAAAAAGAAAAAAAAAATCAGCACTTCATCAAAATTTAAAAAATAAATAAATTATCCACAAACAATGCTAAGATAATAAAAATACAAGATACAGAGTGGAAGAAAAAATTTGCAGATCACATTCTGACAAAGAACTTATATACAGAATATTAAAAAAAAACACTTAAACTCAAGAGGAGGAAAACAACACGATTAGAAAATATAAACTTAAGCAAGAGGGTAAAAAGATGGTAACTAAGTACATGAAAGATGTTCAACATCAGTAGTTTTTAAGGAAATGAAAATTTAAACTAACATGAGATGCATGGCTAAAATAAAATATACCAACACCACTAAAGGATGGGGAGGACGTGCAATGACTGGAATTCTCATATACTGCTTATGCGAAAGTAAAATGGTGCAGCAACTCTAGAAAATGTCATTAACTTCTTATACAGTTAAACATATACTCATTATATGACCAGTAATCACACTCCTAGATATTTATCTGAGAGAAATAAAAACATATCTGATACTATCTCATTAACCTGACCTTCATCGTGTTGCTCCACCTAGCTAAAAGGGAGGATGGAAGTTTTGACTGCTTCCTTGAAAGTTGAGTTTGCTGATGATGTTTGGATGGGGAGCTCTACCTTCCCGCTCCAGCATCCAACAGTAAAAAGAAGAAAGAAGAATAAATAATAATGGGCGGTTCCCAATCTAATTCCAAATCTAATTTACCAAAGTAACAAATGAAAATTCAGAGTTAGAGGAGATTGAAATGTGCTCTATTATTACCCTGATGGCTTTCAAATACTCCAGGCTAGGGGTCAACATACATGTTTTAAAAATGTTTAACTAAAAATAGCATGCTATATTATGTAAATAATCAACCACTCAAAATACATGTAGCGCCTGACACTGCTCATTACTTTTCTAAGAGTTTTCTCAACTAAAAACAATGTGTCCAAGACTTCTTGGTATGTAAAGGTGGTCAGAAAACATTTCTTTCAATCATAGAGTAACTGGAGATTTTTGTAACTGCTGTCAAGAAAGTTAAGTATTTGACAATGGAGAATTCGGGGAAAAAAGTACGAAAATAGGCGCAAAAGGAATATATAGTGCTAGTAATGAATATGTAATCATTATTGACATGTGACTTTGATAGTGAAATAGAAGCATACTACTAATAGGAAATTTTCTATAGTATTTTAAATCAAATAAGTAAAAATATGTTAAATAACTGAACAGTGTAATCAATAAGGACATCTGCATAAAGGTCTTTAAGATTTAAACAAGTCAGGCTCAGTGCTCAGCCTGTAATCCCGCGCCTTTGGGAGGCTGAGGTGAGTGAATTGCCTGAGCCCGCGGGTTCGAGACCCGCCTGGGCAGAGAGACCTCATCTTTACAATAAATAAAAAAATCAGCCAGGCATGGTAGTGCATGCCTGTAATTCCAGCTACTTGGAAGACTGAGGCGGAAGGATCACCGGAGCCCAGCAGGTCGAGGCTGCGGTGGCCAGAAGCGGCCACTGCACTCCAGTCTGGGCGACAGAGTGAGACTCCAAGTCAAAAAAAAAAAAAAAAAGATTTAAACAGTGCCAATATTCCCAGTGGGGAAGACATACCGCCATCGTTCAGAGATGTGGCAAGGAATATTCCTGTTGATCTGGGTCTCTGGGAAGAGAGAACTTAACTTCTAATAACTGAAACTCAGGCCTGAATTACAGAAAGAACTATGTCAGAAGTATATTTCTTATTTGCTACAGCACAAAAATCCTTGAAGCCTTTGGCAGAATAAACTCCAACCTAGGCACACAACATTTCAATAAAATAAAGAATCAGCCAGGGTCGGTGGCTCACCCCTGTAATCCCAGCCCTCAGAAAGGACGAGCTGGGAGAATCACTTGAGCCCAGGAGTTTGAGACCAGCCTGGCCAACATAGCAAAAATGCGTCTATAAAAAAATAAAAAAATTAGACTGATGTGGCAGCACACACCTGTAGTCCCAGCTACTCGGGAGGCTGAGGTGGGAGGATTGTTTGTGCCTAGGAGGTCAAGGCTACAGTGAGCAGTGATCATGCTACTGCATTCTAGTCTGAATGACAGAGTGAGACCCGAATCAAAAAAATAAAATAAAATAAAATAAAGAATTACTACTTAAAGTGGAAATAGAGAATTAAGGCAAGGCAAGAAAAGCAGACCAAAGAAGCCATGAAAGAAAAAACAAACAAAAAAAACCAATTTAATAATTTAGCTTAAGACATTGTAGAACAATAGAAAATAAGCTGATTTTTAAAAATTAATAATAAATATACATAACAGAGATAATGTGATTTTTCTCCCCTTTTGTCAAATATAATATAATTCTATTAGTTATGCAGAAAGATTCGAGTTTCTACTTAAAATAATTTTTAATAGTAAAATATTCTTTTAGTAACAAATAATTAACTCTTCTGTTTAATCAGAGTAATACATAGGAAAATTTAGAGTGTGAAAATTCATTAGATAGTATTAATATCCCATATTTTCACTCTTTCAGTCTGATTTACTAAAGAAAATGACTTTTTTCTACTTGTTAGTCTTGGTCAGTTACCTAATCCTAGTAGATAATATAGTTTTACCAACTTCTTATTTGCTACAGCATCAGTAACATAAAAATCCTTGAAGATTTTGGCAGCATGAAGTCCAACTTAGGGCACAAAACAATAAAATAGAGAAGTGGGCTGGGCTTCGTGGCTCAGCCTGTAATTCCAGCACTTTGGGAGGCCAAGATGAGGGGATTGCCTGAGCCCATGGGTTTGAGAACAGGCTGGGTAACTTGGCGAGACCTCATCTCTACAGTAAATAAAAAAATCAGCTGGGCGTGATAGAGCACGTCTGTAGTTCTGGCTACTTGGAAGACTGAGGCGGAAGGATCGCCGGAGGCCATTGGGCCAATGCTGGAATGGCTGTAAGCGTGCCACTGCACTTCAGCCTAGGCAGTGAAGTGAGATTCCAATTCAATAAATAAATAAATAAATTAATTAAATAAAGAATTGGCTTCAATAAAATAAATATTTTTTTAAACACACTTTATTTCCTTGTATATACCATTTGAGCAATCATCACAGCCAGTAATAATAAACTATCCTTCCTGATTTTGTATAATTCTTATATTCTATCTTTGATTTGTTACGCTTGTACATTCAAAAAATATCTTTAAAATACTTCATGGATTGCTCTATCTGTTTCTCTACTTTCCCTTGGTCACGCCCCATGTGAGCGGAGGACTTCAGCATTTCCACCCTTCCCCATACTCTTAGCCTCTTCTTCCTTGATCATTGATTTACATTTTCCTGATTGAAAACACTAAAATTCTCTTCTGAAACAATATTAAAATTTTATCTTTAATTAAAATTTGATTTAAGTGTAGAAAAAGTAAGTCATTGAATAGCTGTATTAATACTGATCTCCAAAAGACCAAAGAAATATGATAGATCAAATGTCATGAGCCTTAGCATATTTAAAAGAAATCTTTCTATGACCAAAGGTATGTTGATTCTTTCTTTTATACCTTGTCAATTTCTCAGACTCATACCAATGTTAGGTTTCTTTCATTTTGAGGTTATACATTTTTTCCCCTCATTTCTTTTCTCCTTATGTCCCCTCTCTGTTCTTTGTCTCTCTACCTTCCTCTATCCTTCCTTGACTTTAATCCTTCTTTTCTTTTTAACTTTCTTTCTCTCTTCCTCATTGTCTTTCTTCTTTTTTAATCTTCATAAATGTTTGTGCTGTCCATTTTTCTTCTTTTGAGATAATAGTTTTTCCCGACATCAACCAAATTAAAATCTTAGATACTTTTGTGTTGCTTGGATATGACTTATTCCTTTAAAAAATTTAAAGTTCTTCTTCTTCTTGTATGCCAATAAATATTGCTATAATTTATATTATTTTTGAGTGGAACTCATATATGGCTGTCAACTTGGAAACTTATCTATCCCTTAGAAATAATATATAAGAAATAAACTTTATGGATTTTCACACATAAAAAATTTATTTTGTTTTTGTGATTGATTGTGGTTGGGTCTAGAATTTCAGATAAACCACCTGTCACCAAAAGCATTGCTCCAGAATCTTGGAAAATTGCAGGAATTCCTGTGATGGGACATTAGATGCCAATTAAATTTCTCTTAACTTGTAGTTGATTTTTTTTTCTATCCAGAAGCACTTAGATGATTTTTACTGCATGCTCTTTCTTTTAGATTTATTTCTTTTTCTGTGGCAGCTAGTTATTTCATGTAGCAGCAGGTACCTTCTTCAGTTTTCTGGAGGATTATGTTAAAAGTTCTTTGTTGGTTGGTTTGTACCTTGGTTTTTATCTTATTTTTTTTCCTATAGGTTTTGTAATCTTTGTTCATATTTAAGAATATAGAACTTTGATTTTTGTAAGCAGTGTTGTATGCTTTGGCAGTTTTGGGGGGTTGTTTGGTTTGGTTTTTGTGTAGTTTGTGCTCTAGCTCATTCCTCCTGGAACTCCTTATATGGATGGAATTTCTTGAAGAAAATGAACTATAATGGTTAGAGGAATTCAAGAACATTCATGTGAATTTTGTGTTTCTTCATGTTACTTCCATAGCTGGTAAATAAAAGAAAAAGGAGGGAGCAGCGATGGGAGAATCTAACTCCTTAACCTATCCACTTCTGTGCTGGCTAACTTGGAATTAAAGCCCTGAACCCTCTCCCCCAAATGTGCTCTTCCTTGCTACAATGCCTGCATTCCTGTTCTGGGCTTCTGCTTACCAAATCTCCCTTACTTACCAACAGCTCTCACGGTGTTCCCAGTGAAGATATACCTGGCCACTCAACATCTGCATTTCTATGGAGATTATTAACATTTTCTTACTGCAGTGGCAGGAAGGATGGGAGACTAACCCTGTGCCAACTGTCACACTGAACCAGGTGCCTAAAAATATAATTGTTAATGTATGTCTCCATTTCTTAACATCATTTATTTCTAAATCTAAATGCTCACTCTTCATTCCATTGTAAACTAACTTTTATTCTATTTTCCCATTGAAGTCATATTACTAATGGAAATAATAATTTTTTAATTTGTCCTCTAACTCCCTGCAGCTAAGTGATGCAGTGATTTAGAAAAGGTAATGGCTAAAAAATGTTTTCTCCCTCAAAAAATAGTTTGTTAATCCTTTTATCCTTTATAAGTTTACAGTTTATGACAAGAAATTAAGATGGAGAGAGAAATTAAGGGGAGGAGGAAGGAAGATGGGGAATAGTAGAGGAAGACAGAAAAGGGAGAAGGAAAATAAAGGAAAAGGAGGAGGGAAAATAAGTAACTAAGACAAATAAGTGAAAATTTGGCAAGGTAGTCAATGGCACAAAGTATTTCAAAATCAAAGCTATGATCATGTTGGTAGCTTTGCTGCTTTTTCTTATAAAAACACATACATGATAGACATTGGTGTTGCTTCTTAACATGAATTCTCTTGGTAAATTAAAACTCAGGTAAAAAAATTAAGGTGACATACTCCCATTAGAATTTATTTATACATCCATATGCATCCTGGGAATTATGGAGCTAAAATTTACAACTATAAAATACAAACAGAAAAACCTTTAACAAAAGACTTATGTGCTTTAATACAATGGTAAGTGAATATTCTAAATAAAAAGTAAGTACATTTCAAATTCATTATTGGTTTTGAAAAAATAATGGATATCAAAACGAGAACTAGCCAATGCAGAATTCAATCATCTCTTTGGCATATATAGAGTTTGAGTTTACATTTAAAAAGGGAAGTTTATTTTACTATGAATTGTATGTTCTCAATGTCATACAAATGAAGTATTGAGAACTTAAGATTCTTCAACATACAAATGAAAGATATATACAGGTTTCTGGTCAGGAGAGACAGAGAAGCCAGGTTAAGAATTCAGCTGCTGTTCTCTGAGTGACTTTCCCACTAGGAACTCCTGATTCCACTTACCCATCATCAGAGAAGCACAGTCTTTGTCTCTGGCTCCAGATAAAGGTATGTATTCAAAGTATTGATCAAAAGGTGATAAACACACACACACCAGAGAAGAGCAGCAATAGAACTCAATGAAAATACCCCTCACCTGTCTGAGACCAACTCCTGCTTCCAGTATCTGATTCATTGAGCCTTCAGTTGCTTTCCTAAATGCTAACATCAGGCTCTCTATATTCCTTCCTTAATTGCCATTAAGACTTTCCTTCCTATTTCTTTATTTTTTTTTTAAAGACAGGGTGGGGGTCTCCCTACTTTTCCAGGCTAATCCTGAACTCCTGGCCTCAGGGATCCTCCTGCCGCAGCGATCCTCTTGCCTCAGCCTCCTGAGTAGCTGGGAGTATAGGCATGTGCCACCATTCCCAGCTTCCTTCCTTCCTTCCTCCTTTCCTTTCGTCTTTCTTTCTTTTTTTCAAGTGAGAAAGTAGGATTTTTTAAAGAGGGCAGAAACGCTCCCACAGTGGGAGGGGACCCGAAGGGGTTGCTCCCTTCCTATTTCTTAAAGAATGCTTCAAGCCTTCCGAAAGTTGAAAGAGTGGTGACTACAATGATGCAAGTTGAGTTAATCATTCATATTTTATTCTACTTTTTCCTCACTTTAGTGTCCACAAACTGGGATATCTTAGAATCTCAGTTGTTGTAAATTACCCTAAATTGGTAGTTTCTAGAAAAGCTTGAAAGGAATGAGGATAGCTGGGGATTTTTGAATCATGAATACTATCTCTATGTTAAAAACTTTAGTAGAGATATTATATGATTATTATTTTTCACCACTACTCAATACATACATACTCATACATACTCAATACATATTCCTTACCAAATTGGCACTTTTAATTTTTTAATTTTTTTATAATCAATATTTTTTATTATGATATTGTGGGGTACAGTTAAGGGATAGGTATACAAATATGCTTCATTCGGGTACCCTTGTTGATAAGAGGTGTCTCCCCATCCCCAGACAGATATTTACTACCGTTAATCCCATCTCCCTTCCTCTCCTCCCATAGTTTCCCACCACTGTCAGTCATTTTCTTATAGTCAAATTGGTACTTTTTAAACACTCTTTGTTTTGGAAATCCTATTTTTTCGAGTTTCATTTTTAATCATCTTTTAGTTAGTCTATTTGCAATAGTTATATTAATTCTAACTTCAGGTTTAGAATGGTTTTTTCTTAATTACTCCTAATGCTACCTTCTCTCTAATATAGGCTGTTTTATGGAGACTAATTATTTTATTCATATATTAACTGAACAGTTATTAGGCCCAACTATATATCAGTTGTTATGCTGGATATTGAACATAAAATTGTATAAACTAAGGAAAAAATTTTGTTTTAGAAAATGCTCACAACTTACAGAGATGGAGTTTCAGTCAATATAAAGTTTTAAAGATTATGAGTAAAGTATAGGGAACTATTAAAAGATCAGATAAACTGGGAATGGAAAAGGATTACTGAGAGATATCTGGTACAAAATGCTTGGGAATGATAAATAAAAATAATCTGGAGAGGTGACTGAAAGTCTAATAAAGAAATACGTGCAGAGACATTATATGAAACATGGACATCATGCTTGAGAAATTGAAACGTGTTTACTTTGATTATTAAAGACAGTATCAGCAAAAGTCTAATATAAGATAACATGAACATCTCATCTCAATCCACATCATAAAGTAATCTGATTTCTTAGGAGTTCTTAGATTTCTTAGGAATTTGACTTTTATCCTTAAATAAGTTGGAAGCCATTACAAATTACATCAGTGACAACATAATCATGATTTTTTTTAACTCACTGCATGAATATTGGAATGTAATCCGATGGGAATGTGAACAAGGAAAACAGTGACTGAAATATTTATGCAGAAATGTATAGTTCTTAGACAATATACGATTAGTGAAGATAGAAATGTAGAAGTAATTTCAGCAGTTTTTAAAAGGTAATATTAAAAAGATCTCACTAAAAGTGAGAGGAAAAGAGATAAACATCAGTGATGACTAACGGGAGGGTCTTACTTGGGAAACTGGGGTGATGATGTTGAAAACACAAGTGAGGATTCACAATAGGCACAAACTGAAAACAGCCTATATAACCAGGAGAATGGATAAACAAACTGTGATGTATTCATGCACTGATACACTACATGATTAGAAATGACATGCGAAGACAGGCAAGTACATGGCTGCATTTCAAAGGCCACTACATTAGCTCAACCAGTTAAGCAGATAAACCCACACCTAACATAATACATAGTGCAAGTTACATTTATATGAACTGTGAAAACAGGCCATGCTATGGTAGGGTGGTAGAATGACAGTTACTTCTGAAGAATATTGACTGAAACATTACATGAATGACACAAGAGGTAAAATGTGTAAAAATGTATAGAATTGTTCACTTATTTATTTAAAAATCAAATTACAACAATTGATGCAGAAACATGGGCAGGATTTGGTGAAGTTCAGGAAATGGAGTTGGATTTTTGGTACATGTAGGACATCTACTTTGAAGTTCCAGAATGTTATATTGGCTACATAGTTAAGGAGCTTATTTGGGCTTGAAAAACAGATTGGCTTTTTGGTAACTATTGAAGTCATGGGAGGAATGGAATCCTTCAGGAAGCATAAGCAGCGGGGAAGCGAAGCAAGCTTAGGATAGACCTCTGGGATACAACCAAACAGAAACAATGGATGGAAGAGAAGAGAAAAATGCAGAGCTATACTTATCGTCTTGTTTACTACTCTGCTTCACATGGATATTTAGTTTGAAGTACTTATTTTTAGAACATCTGTCTTTTTAAAAAAATAGTGCATGCTTCCACAACATGATAATACCTGTGGGAAATATAAATCATTTAGATAAGCATTGTTGAAATAAATGTATTTACACATTTTTTTCTAAGAGAGCTTCATCATTTCCTTCTCTGTATGTTCAATATTACCATAATATTGTAATCTAATGCTTGCTCTCTATAAGCTACAACATCCCATGGGACTTGACAAAGTCAACAATATAAAGTAAAATTTAACTAGGTACCATGTCGTTTTGGTTATTCAAAGAACACATTTAGAACTTTCTGTATATAAATTATAAGGATGATCAAAATCTCACACATATATGACATTCATTCTAAATTTAATGCATCATGAAGGGAACGATACAATTTTAATTTGTACTGAAAGGCAAACAGGGTCACATTACTGATGCAAGCACATTGTCAAAGCAGCGTGGATGAACAGAAAACAGACTCCACATGATGAAAAGAAGGAACAGATGTGTGAGGAGATGGCAATAGCTTTGTACTCCGAATTACTGGTTTGATGTTGGATAATGGAATGGTCAGTGAGGAGGTTGGGACACATTCCAGGTATGGCAAATATGTGGACATGTGTATGCATTTGTGAAAAATGGACATTATCTTTGATGGGCACAAAATAACAGTTGACTGAGATTTTTAAATTCAGAGCAAAGACAGAACTCCTGCAAGATGAATTTAGTGAAATGGCAAAAGCAAAAGCAAAAGCAGCAATCTCCAATCTTATTTCTTATATTTTACTGCCAAAGGAAATAATTAAAATTTTGATTCCCAATTCTCTTTTGTAAACACAGATATTGTCATACCAATTTTATTAGCTATGCATATACATGTATATGTATATCCATATGCACACAAGTGAGTTCAGCACCTATGGTTCTCACTTCAAATTATACAGTACTAACTTTCTTAAAAAATAATGAACTATTAAATATTTCAATTATTTCCTGCTGATCACTGCATCCTACCAATGACTCCTTTAACTTTTCTTGTACTCTGAGTGTTTTATATAATTTTCATTCCATTTCAGATATATCACAATGGAGGCAAATCTGTTATCAAAGTTTTTATCAAGCCTGATATTTTGTTTTTCCTTATAATTTAATTCCATGACATTCTAACTAGACCATTTTTTTGTATGTTTAATTAACATTTATTTATACTTTAACATATTTTCATGCTGTTGTGGTCGTTTGCAAATTTGGTTTCTTTGTCCATGTGGATTTATCTTCACGAATCCTGAAAGGTAACTTCTTGGAAAGATGTTCCTTTCTTTCAGCTTTATCATAACATTTTTCTTGCATAACGTTTTCCCCAATGCTAACCCTAACCCTAACCCTGTTTGTTTGCTTCAACAATCCTTCAATCAAAATCACATTTTCACTGTTATTAAGATTTTTTAGTAACTCATAAATACATGTTCCCATTTAAAACTTTTTTTCTTAACATATTAATTGTATTTATTTTCTATATAAGCTTTGGAAAATTGTCGGCACCTTCCAAGATATCTTGTTCCATTACCATTATAATATGATTAGTGGAAGGCTTTGTATCATATTATTTTTTTTTTAAATGTGTTCTTCATTCTCTTCTTTTATATTCGTTCTTTATATAATTTTAACATCTTCTATATACACTTTATTCAAGACAGATTGGGCAATCATGTAGTGTTGATTCTAAATAAATGTGGAAGTTAATTTTATTTGATGTGCTAAATTACTGATGAAAGAGAATCAGAGGAGGCGGCTAACAATGAGCACAGGAAAGAAGATGGAGAGGCAGTGACTAGTACTGGGCAGTGATCAGAGATGCAAGACAAAGCCTTGTCGCTCAGAAGACACCAGGTTTCATGTCTCTGCTTAGACCCTATCATAATGCTCAAAATTTCAAGATTAGAAAGCCACTTCCAGTGGTTTAGAGGAAAACAAATATGTGATATGTGAAAGTCTACTTAAAAGTAAATGTCTCCCAGAGAAAGTCCAGGGCTGTGGATCATTTCTTATAGGCACCATTGTTAGAATTGACTTTTATCCATGAAAGTGAAGCCCTTCTAAAGTACCCAGTATAATGGCATTTGTCCTGAGGTAAGAGAGGAAAGGATATAGAAAAAGGGAATGTGAGGAAGATCAAGCCACATGCTTTCATTTTATAATTTTCTCCAGGACCAGATCTATAATTCTAGTGAGAATTATCAGAGCACTGTGAAAAAGAAAGACTTGTAATCACCATAGTCAAGCAAAAGAGAGAAGTACCCACATGCTTAATAAAGGTTGAACTGCCAAAATGTACATCTATTCATTCTGACCCTCCCCAAATCTGACCTGGCTTCTAAACTTAGAAATGAGGACGAATCTGGGATGCCAGTTGCAACCAGGAATAGCTCTTTGCAAAAGAATAACGCCACTGGTTCACTAAACAATATGTGAATCAAGGTTATGCAACCCCACGTTCCTCTGGAAATGGTAATTTTAATTTATTTTACTTGACAATAACATACTTCCACAATAACATACTTTATCTATTGTTCACAGATGGAAGCAAACCAGCGAAGAAATCTCTCTTTTATTACTTATGTGATCTTGTTGGGTTTCGGGGACCTCGATGAAGCTGGTGCTGTCCTTTTCTCTTTATTCCTCAGCCTTTATGTGTTCACACTATGTGGTAACCTGCTGATGATCTTTGCCATCCACACAAGCCCATGCCTTCACACTCCAATGTATTTTTTCCTGTGCCATTTATCCTTTGTGGATGTTGGGTACACAAGCAGTGTCTCCCCTCAGCTACTGTGGGAGGTGTTGGCTGGCGGTGTTACTCTCTCTTTTGCGGCCTGTGTAGTACAGCTGTATGTTGTTGGAGCCCTGCTCACAGTGGAGAGTTTTCTCCTGGCTGTCATGTCCTATGATCGCTATTTGGCCATCTGCTGGCCCCTGAGGTACTCATTACTTATGGACAGCAGGGCTTGTGTCAAGCTGGCAGCGGGATCATGGATTGGTGGTTTTCTCTTCCTGGGAGTCGTGCTGACTTTGCTTGCCATGCTGACCTTCTGTGGTCCCCACATCATTGACCATTTCTTTTGTGACTTCTACCCTCTGGTCAAGCTCTCCTGCACAGACACTACAGTGGTGGAGAGGGTGGCCTTTGCATCGTCATTCTTGTCCCTGTCTCCTTTCTTTTGGACCTTATTATCATATGGCTTCATTCTCTCCTCCATTTTAAGGACTTCGTCTTCTACAGGGAGGCAGAGAGCCTTCTCCACTTGCTCGTCTCACTTGATCGTTGTGAGTGTGTATTATGGTACCCTGGTTGTGGTGTATATGACACCACCATCAGAAACAACACTCAACCTGAACAAGACTTTCTCACTTTTCTACACAGTGCTCACACCTCTTCTCAATCCCTTAGTGTACAGTCTCAGAAACAAGGATGTCCAAATTGCTCTGAAGAAAGGAGTTAAACTCTGTTGTATAGGAGATAACCAAGACTAGGAAAAAATATGGCCAAGAGGGTTAGGAATTGAAAGAGAATTTTGGGTTTATGGCAATTCTGCTATGACAGCATTTAAGTAATAATACAAAGACATAAGTAAATTAGTAATAATAATTTGGATAAGATCATAAATACATTAAAATTATTATTTCTTAACTTTATCTGTAAATGGAAACACTAATTCTATATCAGGTGATGGAAATCAGTTGTTATACAATGTTTTTTAAACATTTGTCCATTCTTATATCTTATGATAGAAGTCAATAATTATACAAACAATATTTTAAAAATGTTTGTCCATTCTTATGTCATTTTATCCTCATGACTATCTTAGAAGGTAGTGGGCACACTATACTAGATACAATAAGCAACTGTCATGTATTTGCATTTTATAATGGCCCTTGAAACATGAAAATTCTGCATCCAAACTGGATTTCAAATTTCTTTTTTTTTTTTTTTTTTTTAATTAATCGGTATTTTTATTATAGTTTTGTGGGGTACAGTTAAGGATTAGGTGTACAATTACGTTTCATTCAGACACCCTGTTGATAAGAGGTGTTTTCCCAGCCCCAGACAGATATTTGCTACTGTTAATCCCCTCCCCTTCCCCCCCATAGTTTCCCAGTACCGTCAGTCATTTTGTTATAGTATTACATTGGATGTTCAAGGTCCATTATATGAGTGAGAACATGTGATATTCTGATCTTTGTTTCTGTGTGAGGTCACTCAGTATTATAGACTCTAGTTCCATCCAGGTTGCTGCAAAATTCATGATTTTGTTCTTTT
>NW_007171391.1:0-1078 GCF_000164805.1 Carlito syrichta | reverse complement strand
TTCATCCATCCCTTCCTCCTCAACATTTCCTGAGGGCCTACTGTGTGCTTAATATTGTTACAGACACAGCAGAGAACAAGAGTCCTTGTCCCTAAGGAGCTGACATCCTAGTGGGGGAGACAGATCATGCCAAACAGTGACAAATGCTAACTGAAAAGTAGGAAAAAGGAATAGGGAGGCAGGCAATGGCCAGGGAAGGCCTCTCTGAAAGGCAGCATCTGAGCAGAGACTGAAGGAGATGAGGGGAAGAGCACAGGCCCTGAGGTGGAATATGTATGACTGAAGCACAGTGAGTGAGGGGCAGGTTAGGGCACAAGCGCAGGGAGGCAGATGAGATAAACCCTTAGAGTTGAGATGGAGACACTGAGGAGGGTCTTGGACAGTGGGTGACATGATCTGACTTGATCCTTAAGGTCAATTATTGCTGGAAAAGTGTTTTCAGGTCCACGATGAAGTGAATTAGAGAAATGCAAAGTCCTGATGAATCTACAGGACGCAAGCCTTGGGCAAGGAGGCAGCCACTGCTCTCTGTCGCCCACCTGCCTCCACACTCCAGGCTCGTGTGGGTGCCTGACAGAGCAAATGCACAAAGGAGATGTTTTCCTTCTACCCACTGTGTGGCTTATGGTCAGCTAATTGTTCCAACATGTTCTGCTTTGTGTAACTGTGTAAGTCCAAGCTAAGTGCACTTCAAACCCCACATTTCCAAGTCTTACCCTCCAATTACCCCTTGAGCCCACTCCCTGTCTCCCTCACCCATCTGCCATGCTCCCTAGGAGTCCTTTGTAATTCTTCCTACTCCTCTCCCTTCCCTGTCCCATCAGTCATTGCACCCTAGAAGACTACCCTCAGTCACCCAGGTGTCTGATCCTTCCACTACAGTCCTACTGTTTTGGTGAAGTTCCCTGGTTATGTCTTGAGTGAATTACTGTTCTGCCTTTCACACCTCTTCCAACCCACCCTCCTCTTCCTCTAGCCATGCAACTTTCTCCAAATGCTCGGCTGACCATATCCCTCCACAACTTAAAACACTCTGGTCGTTCTCCACAGTCTTCGAGAGCCCTGGCTGGCACACAAG
>NW_007171390.1:0-962 GCF_000164805.1 Carlito syrichta | reverse complement strand
CAGCAATTCTTTGTGCTGGTGAAGCATTCCCTTTTGGATCAAATGTGAACTTTTTAGAAAGCATCAGGTACAACTGGTAGTATAGAAAAGAAGCTGTGTGGTGTAGTACTAAATTCAGCATCTCCTGGGTAAGAATTTGCACCATTGGCTTTAAAAGCACTATTGCCTTTTTCGTAGCATATATTAGTAAAGGATCTGGTACTAATTTTCTTATTTCATAGCTTACAAAGTCTGCCAGGATATCTATAAAGATTTTCACCAACATAATCTTTATAAATGGAACAAGTAAATTCCAGGAAAGCATCATCTTCACAAAAGATATAAATAAAAATATATAAGTAAAACATAAAATGAAAAAAAGAAAGAAACCCTAGAAGTGGGTTTGGACTCTAATATTTGTAAAATTAAGCAGCTAAGCAATGGAACCCTTTAGTTCAGGAGTTAAGAACTGCAGTCAACAATGATCGTGCCACTGCATTTTATACTGTGCTACTCATATCAAAAAAATCCTCTTAAAAAACCCTGTCTCAATATTCACTGCTTCACATAGAATATATGTCTCATAGCCAACTACCTAAATATTCCATGACTAACATTTCCAAAAAATCATTGTGTATAACCCCACAGCAATATTCTCTTTTT
The DNA here is from genome assembly GCF_000164805.1 of Carlito syrichta. Lineage (NCBI taxonomy): Eukaryota > Metazoa > Chordata > Mammalia > Primates > Tarsiidae > Carlito > Carlito syrichta. The sequence continues at coordinate 320 of NW_007171390.1, read as the reverse complement.
AACATAGAATATGTGTCTCATAACCAACCACCTGAATAATCATTGACTGTTGGGAGCCAACATCTATAGCTACATGGCTGAGGCCTGTAAAGGCCCATCTGGAAGATCGCCTCTGACATAGGATATCAGTTATACCTATAATATTGGCGTGTGATTAGTGACCTGTGTGCATACATGGCAGTAAAACTTATAAGTAAATCTCAGTACACCTGATGGAAAGTGCACAACAGAATTATTTTTCTCTGTCTTTCTAAGTTTACTTCTTTCTAGATATTTTTTAACTTCTATTTCCTGTAGGCTGGTTAGTCAGCTCTTGCTCC
>NW_007171389.1:0-784 GCF_000164805.1 Carlito syrichta | reverse complement strand
TATATAAGTAAAACATAAAATGAAAAAAAGAAAGAAACCCTAGAAGTGGGTTTGGACTCTAATATTTGTAAAATTAAGCAGCTAAGCAATGGAACCCTTTAGTTCAGGAGTTAAGAACTGCAGTCAACAATGATTGTGCCACTGCATTTTATACTGTGCTACTCATATCAAAAAAATCCTCTTAAAAAACCCTGTCTCAATATTCACTGCTTCACATAGAATATATGTCTCATAGCCAACTACCTAAATATTCCATGACTAACATTTCCAAAAAATCATTGTGTATAACCCCACAGCAATATTCTCTTTTTAACATAGAATATGTGTCTCATAACCAACCACCTGAATAATCATTGACTGTTGGGAGCCAACATCTATAGCTACATGGCTGAGGCCTGTAAAGGCCCATCTGGAAGATCGCCTCTGACATAGGATATCAGTTATACCTATAATATTGGCGTGTGATTAGTGACCTGTGTGCATACATGGCAGTAAAACTTATAAGTAAATCTCAGTACACCTGATGGAAAGTGCACAACAGAATTATTTTTCTCTGTCTTTCTAAGTTTTACTTCTTTCTAGATATTTTTTAACTTCTATTTCCTGGTAGACTGGTTAGTCAGCTCTTGCTCCCAAAGGCAGTTTATCTTAGGATTAGGATTAGAAACTAAATTACCATAATAGTTTTATTGTCCTGCCACTAGCAAGGCAGGATGTTTTTCTAGTTTCATTACATGCCAAAACTCTGTTTGCTTCAGCCCGTGGTCATTGCCATGGTAACCGG
>NW_007171388.1:42328-59672 GCF_000164805.1 Carlito syrichta | reverse complement strand
CCTACGATCTTGTTTTCTAGGGGTAGCTACTGGAGAAGTTCTACCTTGCAGGGAGCGACCTAATCCTTTCCCGGGAACATATCCCATGCCATGCATGATGCCTTTCGCTTGAGGGCTATAACATCCTTCATTTGTTAGCTTGTAACCCATAAGCTGTAATATATCTCGGCCCCATAGAGAAATTGGGACCTTCAGCACATAGGGCTGGAAATCCCCATGGTGGCCCTCTTCATCTTTCCATGGCAACAAGCGAGAACTAATCTGTGGCATCTGGGCGTACCCCAGGCCTGTTAAGGTTTGGTCTGACTGCTGTGTGGGCAACCCCGGCGGCCAGTCTGTGGTGCTAACGATGCTACGATCGGCACCTGTATCTAATAAACCAACTATGGGCTTACCATTAACTGTGACTCTGAGCACCGGTCTGGTGCTGAGATCTAATGAGCAAAAAATCTGGGGGGCGCCCGTAGACCCAAACCCCTTGTCTTCCCGCTCTTTGTTCTCCACAGGAAATTTCTCATGTAAGCTGCTCAGAAGGAGTAATTGAGCTATCTTGTCTCCTGGTGAGATAGCCGAAATGCCTCGGGGGGATGAAACCATTACCTTGACCTCCCTGGTGTAATCTGAATCAATAACCCCTGGGTGAATCACCAAGCCTTTTAGGGTGGCGGAACTACGGCCCACCACCAGTCCCACTGTGTTCGGAGGCAGGGGACCTTTGAATGTGGTTCCAATTAGTTGGACCCCCATGGCAGGGGTTAGTATGAGTCTGGTGGTGGAACTGAGGTCAAGTCCGGCGCTGCCTGCGGTGGCTCGGCGGGGCTCCATTGCACTGGAGGATTGAGGCTGGGCCATTGTTCCAAGACCGCCCCATATATTTGAGGGCCCTGGGGAGGGGGGCCCTGTTTCCAGTTTTTTGGCCGCGCTCCCGAATCTAATGGCCGTCCATCTATATCCTTAACGGAGCGGCAATCACTAGCCCAGTGGTTCCCTTTTCGGCATCTTGGACACAGTCCAGGTGCTCTTTGCTGAGGCACGCGCTGCCTATTCTTATTTCCTCTTTGAGGGCATTCACACTTCATGTGACCGCGCTGCCCGCATGAAAAACAAGCTCCCTCCTTACTTGCTTTCCCCCCCTGTGACATCTGCACTACCGCTGCAGCCAGGCCTGCATTGGTCAGTGGCCCCCCTATATCTCTACACAGCTTCATCCATACCTCAAGACCCTTGCCTTTATATGGGTTGATTGCCTGTCGGCACTCTTTAGTGCATTGCTCATATATAAGTTGCTTTACTAATGGCATGGCCTGGTCCGCATCCCCAAAGATGCGTCCAGCTGCATCCACCATCCTTGCCACAAAGTCTGCAAACGGCTCAGTGGGTCCTTGGATGATTTTTGTTAAATTTCCCTGCACTTCTCCCCTGTTAGGGAGACTTTTCCAGGCTCTAGTACCCAAGTTATTGATTTGTTCATACACCTGGGGTGGATAGCCAGTCTGTGCCGCTGCAAACCTCCCCTGCCCTAACAGCATGTCCTGGTCCCAGGCAGGCTGTCCATTACGGGCATTAACAAGTGCCTGCTCGGCCGCATACTCTATAAATATAGACTTCCAATCCAGGTACTGGCCAGCGGTCAGGCAAGCATGAGCCAAGCCCTGCCAATCACTAGGGGTGAGGCAGAACCGGTGCAAGTTCTCTAGCTGTGTTACAACGTAGGCGGCACTGGTCCCGTAGGAACGCACAGATTCAGCCAGCCTTGAAATGAGCTTCCAATCCAGGGGCTCATGATACCTGTTTCCAGCTGGATTTTGAAACACAGGAAAGCACTGCGCCCCGTATTGCTGCCACGCCTCTGGGTGGAGGCTGCGTCCTTCCGCTTGCAGGGGAGGATAAGGAGGCGGTCTCGGCGCCGAGGGCTGTATAGGCACTTCCATAGCACTCATTTTTTCAACGAGCTCCTCTAGTTCCCCCTCCGAAAGCCCTTCCGCCTCTGTGTCTCCTGCCTGTGACCGCTCAGAACACTCTTCTCTCATAGTGTTCATTGCTTCAGCCCCTTCGCTAAGCTCCTTCCCGCACTGATCCTCGTCTTCTATACAATTTAACACCAACTTCCATATTGCCATCGCTCCCCGAGGAAGTCCTTGCTGCTGCTCAGCGCGCCGTAAGTCCCTCCCAAGCTTGCTCCAGCTAGGCTCCGTAAGGTGCCCAGACACTGGAAACCAGGGCGCGGCATTCTCTACAGCCCGCATAAAGTTGTTTATTGTCTCCTGCTTCAGACCCACCCCTTTTACTTTTAGCAGGCTTTTGAGAGCCTGTTGAAGCATCTGCACCGATGTGGTGTTACCCATAGTCCTAAGTAAGCTTGTCCCTGTTAACCGGGAACCTTATTGTCTCATCTGAGAGCCTTGCCTGTCCCACTTACCTGGGAACTTACCCTGTGACTAGTCACCCTGTCCGCGATGAGTTCTGAACACCTGAGGTCCCCGTACGGACCACCACTTGGCGCCCGAACAGGGGCATGAACCCTGGACCCTCAGATGGGACTTGGCAGAGGTCCCGGGCGCCATCTTGGCTCAGGCTGCGCTCTCCACAATTGACTAAGATTATAACAAGATTATAACTCCCTGAAAGTTTGTTGGTATTATTATTTTTTTACCAACATAGTATTTTCAAATAAATGTCCATAGTTGGTTTGGTTTTTATTTGTTTGCTTGTTTGTTTGTTTTGTGTTTTGAGTTGTAGTCTCACTCTTGTTGTCCAGGCTGGAGCTCAGTGGCACGCTCATGACCACTGCAGCCTCAATCTGCTGATCTTAGGCGGTCCTTCCACCTCAGCCTTCCAAGTAGCTGGAACCACTGGTGCATGCCACCACGCCCAGTTAGTTTTTGTGATTTATTGTAGAGATGAGATCTCACCAAGTTGCCCAGGCTGGTCTTGAACCCCCAGGCTCAGGCTATCCTTTTACCTTGGCCTCCCAAAGTGCTGGAATTACAGGTTGAGCCACCGCATCCAGCCTGTTTTTAAAAGATACACTGCTATTGCACAGTTGATAGACTATAGTATAGTGTAAACATCACTTTTATATACACTAGGGAACAAAATAAATTCATATGACTTCCTTTATTGAGATGTGTGCCTTATTTCGATGATCGGAACTGAACCTGTAATATCTCTGAGGTATACCTGTATATAGGGTTCACTACTATGTGAAATTTCAGGTAGCTCCTCGGGGGGGGGTGTTAGAACCCCCAGGGGATAAGGAGGTACTTCTACATTTATTTAATGAAGTAATCAAAGTTAGCATCACCACAAGCAGAACAAAGAAACATCATGGGTCTCCGTGACATCACGCACTGAAAAGAACACAGCATCATTTCTGTAGTATATCTACCAAAGTATGTAATATTAAACTAATCAGATAAAATAAGAATTCCTTTTCTCTAATGTGTTAACTCTCCCAAGATGATAAGGCCAGTCAAGAAATGATTGGATAAAGAAAATGCACACTTAGTTTAGAACAAATGAGAAAAACAGACATAGTCCAGGTAGGAGATGCGATGACGTTTTTTCCCTCTGACTCTTCAGATCCTGCTGCTGGACCTCACAGGGCAGGAGTAATTCAGCTGAGCTTCTGCATACCTGGGGTATCATCTTTGCACCTTTGGCAGTCCAGTGACAATTTTCATTGTCGACCAATCTTATGATGTAATAATTTTTCAAGAAAGTACTGCTTCAAATGTCCTGAGAATCTACTTATGTAAGGGAAATTAAAAACAGCCAAACTTGGTCTTTTTCATTCTCTCACAAATCTTACTGTGATGACACTGATGTGATCTTTCTGCCAATGCACGCTAAAAGGAAGATACCTCAAGTGTGGTACAGTAAAGAGTATTAGGAATAAGTTGTTTCGATGGGGAAGAGCTTCCTGCAAATAAGCACATAGGAAAGGACACCTTGGTGACAGTGACAGTGAAAGCAGACCAGCAGGAAGTCAAGGAAAGCAGACATGACAGGGACAAGTTCAAGGTAAGGGCAAATTCACTGCAGGATCCAGATTCTACAATATTATACAGACCAGTTTAAAAATCTTTAAAAAGAAGTCTTTTAGTCAGAATCTCCCATTCATATGTCTAGTAGTCTCAAAGGCCTGAGAATCAGTATTTCTGATGAAAAGAAAATTCTCATGTGCTTCAAAATCCGTGGTTCATATCTAGTTTAAGTACCAAAATTTAGTAATTTTGCATTTACTTAATGACTTTAGAAATACAGTTTTCATATTAAAGACCAGGTTGACTTGTGATCTAATAACAATACTAACATAAAAGAGGTCACTTAAATAGCGCTCTCATGTTCTAATCAAATGTATTTCCCTTTAACTACAGATGAGAGATACAGCAATGAGGAATGCAGACTCCTTTGGCGCTGTATGGACCTTGACTCATCGAGCATTCTTTCCCAGTGGCATTGACCAAATAAATGCAGAACTCTACATTAGAGGTGACTCCAATCCAGTTTTTCTTGAAACATCAACACAAAATTCTCCAGGGGACAGCATAGAGAATGTACCCACTTAAGTTAATCTGGGCAGATAGATGCATATGTCTTAAAGTTGGCCAGCCTGGGGCAATAGATACATCTAGCCAGAAGTGTTGAGAAAACAGCAGGAAAGAGAAGATTTAGAAGCAGGGTCAGTGAGTGCCAAAATGGGACATGGCATAGAATTAGAGAACTTAGTTGAAATGGAGGGAAGGGAATACTAAAAATAGTCTTATAGGTATGATCAGAGCCAGGGACAGCCTACCCAGTGCGTATGTGTGTTGCCATGCCCCTGACCGTATACTATCTTGCCAGTCTCATGTTCCATGTCCCTACACCTGTGCTTTCTATTCTCTCACACATAAAGGGATCTCTCCAAGTTCAGGGGGATCAGCTAACCCAGGAAACCCTGCCTACACACAGGTAACTGCAAATGGTTGTCTTGGGGCATGCTTGGTTGCTTTTTGTAATGTGGAGGCATCAATGGGACCCAGAAATGGGGGAAGCCTTAAGTACACTGCCCTCTCTGCATTTTAGTTTCAAAGGGAAATGAGATGGCTGAGGATTTGGTGAATGTCCAAGAGTAGAAGTCAGAAGCTAGGAAGAACAGAGGAAGATGTCTCTACCTGATGTCCAACCCTCTGTCTTCCTTTTCCAGGATGGAAAAAGGAGTGGCTTCTGAAATTTCTTATTCTAAGAAGATGGATGGATAATTGCACAGCACCATGCTTGGCTGGTGTCAGGGCCACTGTGGATGTCATAACCACCAGGGCTTCCTACCTAGGTCTTCTGAGTTCTAAGAAGAAGTTTGTGTTGGGTGTACAGGGCCGTCAAGGTTACACAAGTCAAGGTGGAGAGGATGGAAGTACCTGCTGGGCAACTTCAGCCTTTCTAGGTAAATTCACAATCTCCTCTCTTGAGAACAAAAACAGACCATTTCACTGCGAAAGAATCCTGCTATCATGGCAAACTATTCCTTAGCTCCTTGTCTGCCACCTAAGACTGATCCCTAGCCTGGGCTACCCTGGGAAGGCAGGGACTGCCTGTGTGTTAGGAGTTACTGCTGTCTGCCTGCCCCCTCACCTGTGACCCTGCTGGCCCTGGTGCCACACCAAGGCAGTATTTCATGCAGATTCCTTAGAAGAGGCCCACTGATGTCGCTTCTCTCTTTCAGAACTTAGTATTGACATAAGTCTCTCTTGACTATGTTTAATTGAGAGTACTTTCCATCTGATAAGTAACTTATATCTAGCTTTCCAAAACCATCCACTAATAAGTCTCCTCCTTCCTAGTCAAACGGGTGAAATACCTGCATCAGTTCTCACAGACACAATTTATAGAGGTGTTACTCTTCACTCTTTTGCAACAGAACTCTAGCTAAGTGTGGCAGGGAAGGACAGGGCCAGAGGAAGTTAGAAAGGAGAGACGTAAGTGCAGAAGTCACAGCAGGCCAGGGTTTGGAGCAGTGCTGGGAGTGGAGGAGTGAAACAAGTGAGCTATAACACAGGGATGGTGTCTTTCAGAAGTGCAATAGTCTTGTCCTTGAAGATGACTTGCCCTGATGTGTGGCTTGCCTCTCCACATTCACGTGTTCCTCTGCTCTGACCTTCAAGAAACTGTTACATACCCGTCTACACAGAAAGCAGGGGTACCAATAAACATCTCCCTAGGCCCTCATCCTTTTCTCCTTTGACGCTGTGCTTTCCTTCTTTGTGGGCAGTCACCTTTCTCCCATCCACGTGCGCTCAAAATTTCATCTACTGAACAGAAGGAGCAGCTCGTCCCGATATCCTCTGTGCTTGGGACATTTTTCTTCATCATGTTATGATCAGAAGTGGTCCCATGGGGGAGCTGTGGAGGGCTGAGTGTCTGGACACTACGCTTTCAGATTCAACGTAGATTCTCTGTTCAAAGTAACAATAAGAAGCAGGAGTCTCTGGATGAGAGGAGGCATCATTTGCATCTTCTGCCTTGCCCAGATGCAGCATCTTCTCTTTGTACTGTCTCACCATATTCTTTAACTCTTTATTCCTTGTCTCTTTCCTTAAAGGATTCTGATTCATCAGAGCAGAGAAGGGAGTGGTACTCTTGTCCTAGGGTCTATAACACCATGGCTTCATCTCCTAACAGGATCTTGACTCCCCACCTCAGCTTGGACCAATGCTTTACTTAGCTGTAGTTTTCAGAGCTTCCCATGTTTGTTTTTAAGTACCTGTCCCTGCTATAATTCCCAGGTAATTAAATGATAACTGAATGGCACTTCAATGAAATTTGAAACATTTAGTCTCTACATGGCAGGGGAATGTTGGGTAGATGGTTTTTAGAATGTCTGTTAAGCCAAGTGTTCAGATGTGGGGGCAGATTTTGGGAGGATGGAACTATGCTGTCAGTGACCTTAACTGCAGGAGGGAGATGTTGAACCAGTCCCTCTGGGAATGGAGCTGTCATAGGGGAGGGAGAACGAGTGGGGAAAGCAGGGAAAGTAACATAGAAAAGTAGAGATGGAGCTGGAGTTAGTGAGGGGGCCAAGGAGGGTGGGGAAGTGAATGGGAGAGGGGGAGAGAGAGATGTTAGAGCAGAAGGACTAAGGAGCGAAATAGAAACTTCCAGCCCCTGTAGCAGTCAGAAAGCCTTGCATCTCTTATTGATTCCATTTTTTCTTAAACCTTTTGGTTTCATAAGCAAATAATTTGTGCATTGCAGTTTACAGAATTATTTTAATTTATGGGCAAGCTTCTACTTGAGGGGACCCCCAAAAACCTAGAATTTATTTATTAAATAATAGTGTATTTATTCTTACATGTTAAAACTTCATTAAAACTGGTTTTCTCTTATTAGTGGTATTTTGAACTTTCTTCCCTTTATTGTTATTTTTCTGAATTACTCAAATTTTATAAGGAGACAATACAAATAATTTTTTAAAAAAGAAAATATGTATCTCACTTGGCATCGTATTCTATGATTTAGGCAGCTATGCCCCCAATAAAAATACAATTATAAAAATAAATACACAAAATAAAATTAAACTTCAGTCACCTTCCATGTACTCTCTGTTTGATGCAATACGCCTATTGAGATGCTTTTTCCACTGCTCAAAACAGTTTTTGAACTCACCAATTTTGATGTCTTTTTGTGCTGCTGCCGTTATTTTGTTTCACATTGGCAAAGCATTTTCCTTTGAGGACTTTCTTCCTCAGGGAAACAAACAAAAAAAGTCACTTGGTGTGACATCGGGTAAATAGGGAGGGTGGAACACAGGGGTCACTCCATTTTTGGTCAAAAACTGCTGAACATGCAGTGCGGTGTGGGCAGGTGCTCTTGTAAATCACCCATCCTGAAATGGGCAAATGCCTTAGAAGAATCTCCAAAAAAAATTCACTGAAGCTGAATGCAGCCTCTCACAATTCTAGCTGGTACTCTGATGCCAATGGATGCCTAGAACACTTCTCTAGTGGAGAAGCCTGTACTATAAGGAACTCACCCTCCAAAAGATAATTCTGGGTTTTTTGTTTTGTTTTGCTTCATTTGGTCCTCCCTCATATTCATTATTCTGTTTTAAGGACATTGCCCGGAAGAGTAGTGTCAGCTTGTCTGAAGTCACATGCCTGCTCTGCAGGATGCCACACTGGTTCCCTGGGGAGATGGCAGGACAGCTTCCCAGACAATGTTCCAGCCTAGGGTAGGAAACAGTGACTAGAAACAGCAATAACCTTGGAAAATCGTCATCTTTTTTTTTTTTTTAAGCTGTGGGGTACAATTCAGGGTTAGGTATACAAATGTTCATTATGCAGGTAACCTTGTTGATGGGGTGTGCCCCTCCTTCCCCTGGCAGTTTCCCTCCACTGCCAATGCCACCCTCACCCCCAGCAGTTTCCCACTACTGCCAATCCCTTTCTTATATTATTATGATAATTGTTCAAGGTCCACTTATGAGTGAGAACATATGGTACTCTGTTCTTTGTTTCTGTGATAACTGAGTATGATTGACTCTAAATCCATCCAAATTGCTGCAAAGTTCATATGTTTGTCCTTCTTTATGACTGCATAATACTCCATTTTGTATAAGTACCACATTTTTTATATCCAGTCTAGTTTCAATGGGCAGCATGGTTGGTTCCATGATTTTGGTATTGTGAATAGAGCTGCAACAAACATGCGTGTGCAGGTATCTTTTTTGTAGAACGATTTTAGTTACTCTGGATATATTCCCAATAAGAGGATTGCTGAGTCACATGAAAGGTCAATTTCCAGTTCTTTCAGAAATCACCACACTGTCTTCCAAAGAGGTTGTACTAGTTTGCATTTCCCCCAGCAGTATAGAAGCATTCCTTTTTCTCAGCATCCTCACCAGCATCTGTTGTTTGTTTTATTAATGATGGCCATTCTTACTGGGATTAGGTGGTATCTCAATGTGGTTTTGATTTTCATTTCTCTGATGATGAATGAGGCTGAGCACTTTTTCATCTGTTGGCTGCCTCTATGTCTTCTTCAGAGTGGTGTCTATTCATGTTTTTTGCCCACTTTTTAATGGGGCTGTTTTTTTCCTTTCAGTGCATTTGAGTTCCTTGTAGATCTTAGATGTTAGGCCTTTGCCAGATAAACAGTTGGCAAATATTTTTTTCCCATTCTGTGGGCGATCTCCCTGCTCTCTTGATGGTTTCTTTTGCTTTGCAGAAGCTTGTCAGTTTGATAAGGTCCTACTTGTCTATCTTATTTCTTATGGTATGGGCACTTAGGGTTTTGATCAGGAATTGGCTGCCAGTTCCAATTTCCATAAGGGCGTCTCCTGCATTTTCTAAGATTCTTATAGTTTGAGGTTTTACGTTTAGGTCTTGATCCATTTAGAGTTAATCTTTGTATATGGTGATAGGTAGGGGTCCTGTTTCAATCTTTTACATGTGATCAGCCAGTTTTCTCAGCACCATTTACTGAATAGGTTCCCCTCTCCCCAGTGGTTGTTGCTGGAGGCTTTGTCAAAGATGAGTTGGTTGAGAAATTGAGGCTTTGCTTCTGGAATCTCTATCCTGTTCCATTGGTCTATGTGCCTGTCCTTGTACCAACACCAGGTTGTTTTGATTACTGTAGCCTTATGGTAAAGTTTGAAGCCTGGAAGTGTGATACATCCAGCTTTGTTTCTTTTGCTAAGGATTGTTTTGGTTATTCATGGTTTTTGGCTATTATGTTTCTATATGAATTTCTGTATTGTCATTTCCAGGTCTCAGAAGAATGATATTGGTAATTTAATGGGTATTGAGTTAAATCTGTAGATTGCCTTTGGTAGGATAAATATTTTAACAATGTTGATTCTTCCTATCCATAAGCATGGAAGATTTTTCCATTTGTTTGTGTCTTCTTGGATTTCTTCGAGCAGTGTTTTGTAGTTCTCATTGTAAAGTTCTTTCACTTCTCAGATGCTGAGGTATTTCTTTTTTGTGTGTATGGCTTTTGTGAATGGGATTGTGCATTTTATTTGCTTCTCTGTCTGCTTGTTTTTGATGTATAAGAATGCAACTGTCTTCTGCACATTTATTTTGTATCCTGAGACTTTGCCAAAGTCCTTTATCAGTGCAAGCATGTTTCTGACGGATTCTTCTGAATTTTCGAGGTATAGGATCAAATTATCAGCAAAGAGAGATAACTTAATTTCTTCTTTTCCTATTTGGATACCCCCGATTTCCTTCTGTTGTCTAATTGCCCTAACTAGGACTTCCAACACAATGTCAAACAAGAGGGGTGAGAGTGGGCAGCTTGTCTTGTTCTAGTTTTCAGGGGACACATCTCCAATTTCTGTCCATTTAACCATATGCTAGCTGTGGGTTTATTGTAGATGGCAATTACTATTTTGAGGTATGTTCCTTCTATACCTAGGTGTTTGAGGGTTTTTATCAAGAAGGTATGCTGGATTTTATCAAAAGCTTTTTCTGCATCTAATGAGATAATCATGTGGTTCTTGTTTTCACATATGTTGATGTATTTAATTACATTTATGGTCTTGCAGATGTTGAACCAGTCCTGCATTCTGAGAATGAAGCCTACTTGGTCATGGTGGATGATTTTTGATATGTGTTTTTGGATCCAATTTGTTAGAATCTTGTTGAAGATTTTTGCATCTATGTTCATAAGGGATATTGGCCTGTAGTTCTCGCTTTTTGTTGGATCTTTACCCAGTTTGGGTATCAGTGTGATGTTAGCTTTGTAAAATGATCCGGGGAGAATTCCATCTTTCTCAATTGCCTGGAATACTTTTGATATGATTGATATCAGCTCTTCCTTTACGTTTTACAGAATTCTGGTGGAAAGCCATCCGGGTTCGGGTTTTTTTTTTTTTTTTTTGCAGGCAGTTTTCTTATGACAGAGTCAACTTCCTATTTAGTGTCTCAATGTCTTCTTGTTTCAACCTGAGGAGGTTGTATGATGTCAGAAAGTCCTCCATTTCATTTAGGTTATCAAGTCTGTTTCCATATACATGTACATAGTAATCTCCCATAATCTATTGTATTTCTTTGGGGTCAGTTGTGATTTGAAATTTTGTAATTCTGATTGTGCTTATTTGGGCTTTTTCTCTCTTTTTCTTGGTCATTCCAGCTAGGGGTTACATCAATCTTGTTAATTCTTTCAAAGGACCATATTTTTGTTTTGTTGATGTTTTCTATGATTTTTGTCTTCTAGGATGTTCTGTATTTGGGCTCTTATACGGTTATTTGGATTCTTCTGCTAAAGGTTTTGGTGGTCTTCTCTTTCTAACTCCCTTAGGTGATTTATTAGGCTCTCAGCTTGTGATCTTTCCATTTTCTTAATGTGTGCTCATAGAGTTATAAATCCCCCTCGTAGAACTCTTTTCATGGCATCCCAGAGGTTTGGGTAAGATGTTTCTTCACTTTCATTTTTTCCCAGGGATCTTTTAATTTCTGCTTTGATTTCAGTGTTGACCCAATAGTTGTTCAGCATCATGCTATTTAGTGTCCATGTCTTTGTGGGCTTTGGGGAAATGTTGTTGTTGTTGATATTTATTTTTATTCCATTGTGGTCTGAGAAGGTGCATGGCAATATTTCAACCTTGTGTAATTTGTTTATGCTTGATTTATGGCCAAAGATGTGATCGATCTTGGAGTACATTCCATGTGGTGATGAGTAGAATGCATATTCTGTGGTTGTTGGGTGGAATATTCTGCATGTATTAAATCTATTAAATCCATTTGGTCGAGTGTGAAGTTTAGGTTCTGTATCTCCTTGTTGATTTTTTGTCTCGATGATCTATCTAGGGCTGTTAGTGGAGTATTCAAGCCCCATGCTATAATAGTGTTAGAGTCAATATCCTTTTTTAGTTTACTTAGTAGTTGCTTTATAAATGCTGGTGCTTCTGTGTTGGGTGCATATATGTTTAGGATGGATATTTCTTGTTGATGGATTGAACCTTTTATCATTATGTAGTGTCCTTTTGTATCTTTTTAAAATTTTTGATAGCTTAAAGGTTGTTTTGTCTGATATTAAGATCACAACTCCTGCTTTCCTTTGAGATCCATTTGCCTGGCAACTAGTTTTCCATCCTTTAACTTTGAGTCTGTGTTCATCTCTTGTGTTGAGATGAGCATCCTGGATGCAGTTAATAATTGGGTCATGGTTTCTTATCCAGTTTGCCACTCTGCATTTAGTCCATTCACATTCAGTCTGATTATTGAAATGTGATTGTTTATCCCTGACATGAGGTTCTTAAAAAGTTTTTTCTTTGTTTGCTTGTTTTCTTTTGGCTTTGGGGTTGATGTATGTGTGTGTTTGCAAGTTTGTTGTTGCGATGTAGTCTCTGTTGATTCTGTGCTCTGCCATTCTCTTAGGAAGTGTGTGGTCATTCTTCTTTTTCTTTCTTCTGTGCTTAATACCTTTTTAAGTGGCTCCTGTAGAGCTGGTCTGGAAGTTGCATAATCTCTTACGAATTGGATGTCTGGGAAGGATTTTAATTTTCCATCACTGATGAAGCTGAATTTGGCTGGGTCGGAAATTCTTTGTTGAAATGATTATATCTTTGAGGACTCTGAATATTAAACTCCAGTCCCTTCTTGTTTAGTGTTTCTGCCACTAGGTCTGCCACTTGGTTTTCCCGGTAGGTAGTTTGATCTTTCTCTCTTGCTGCCTTTAGTATTTTTTCTTTTGTGCCTACTTTGTGTAGGTGAATTGCTATTTACATAGGGGTAGATCATCTCATTTGATGTCTTGTGGGGGTACTCTGTACCACTTGTGTTTGACTAGTCATATCTCTGGTGAGATGGGGAAAGTTTTCTTGGATTACCTCCTGGAATACTTGCTCCAAGGTGTTCTCCATTTCCTTTTCTTCTTCTGGTATACCAATCAGGCATAGGTTCGACTTCTTGATAAAACTGCACATCTCTTGTAGGCTTTTTTTTTTCTTTCTGAGTTTTCTTTCTATGTTTTTTACAGATTGGGTTACTTCCATGTCCTGGTCTTCAAGTTCTGATATTCTTTCTTCTGCTAGATTAATTCTGCTTTCCATGCTTGTCATCTTATTATTTATTTCCTGGATGAAATTTTTTATGGCCACAATCTCTGTTACAAGTTCTTTCAGTATTGCATCTTGTCTTTCTTTAGTTTTATTCACTTTTTCCATGCATTCCCTAAGCCCTGTTTATTCTGGTGCCAGTCATGGGTGATTTCCATTGTTTGGGCTCTGAGGTCTGATTTTTTCAGATTTCTCTTTATTGCCCTTGAAATTACTTGTGGCCTTCCACTGGTTTTTCCTCATTTGTGACAGATCTCTTGCTTTTCTCTTTATTCCCATTATTCAGTATCAGTGGGAGAGGCTTTCACTTCTGATGTTTGTTCAGCCCTCTATTCTTCCCTGATCTGGGCTCTGGATTTGTTCTATTTTGAAACGGGTCTCTGGGTGGGAAGCTTTGCTGTCTCTTATAGTTTTGAAAGTCGTTTAAGGTAGGGAATGGGGAGCTTGGATTCAGAAACTACTTAAAAATTACGATATGCACTGATTGTGGTGTGTGTTCCCTGAGACCCACTTCCCACCACCACTCTATACAACAATGCAATGAGTACATGTGTGTAACCCTTGAGTCCAAGATATAGTGAAAGCAATGAGGAGAACAGAGAAAAATAGAATGAAATAGGATGGTCAAAATTTTTTTTAAAAAGTGAAAAGAACACAGAACAGTGAAAGTAGAAACAAAAGCAAACAACAATTGAATACACATACACTGACATACACACCGTCCAAAACAAACTGGAATAACAACACAGTAAAACAAAACAAAATAAAAAAAAACCCTGGAAAACTAAGCACAGTCACACACGCCTAGCACAGTATGAATGGAAAAGAAAAAGAGAAAGACCAAAAAAAAAAAAAAAAAAAAAAAGAATCAGATTGAACTCTCACACATATATTCACACACACCTTAAACTAAAAAATAAAAAATTAAAAAAGAGAAGAGCAAAAAAGCAAAAACAAACCAATAACAAACCAAAAAACCCGAACAATGAACACTCAATCATTCCCATATACATATAAACAGAATAAAAGGTGAAAGAAAAAAAAAAGAAAAAATGGCAGATGGATGCAGATCAAGCCCTCACACACACACATTCATGAACAATGGAAAAATATTTTAAAAGATAGATGAACTAAAAAACAAACAGCCAAAAAATTTTTAAAGTTTTTTAAAAATTAAAACAAAAACAAAAGCAAAAACAAAACCATTGCCCTCTTGTGGCAGGTTCTGTAATTGTTCCTCTCTTCTGCTCTGCTGTCTCCTGCAGGGCTTTGGCCTCTTTAACTCTTTCCCCCGTGTGCAGAGCAGGGAAAGAAGAGCGGCAGTGGGGATGGGTGGGGCTGCAGCCCTCCCTTCCCACTCTTGTATGGTCAGGGAGATCCCCTTCAGTGGGGAGGTGCAAGATTGCTCTTCCCCAGGTGTGTACTCGTTGGGGGGGGTGCCCCAGCCAGGCCTGTCGTGGAATGGAGTCCTCCTATTGCAACTGATGTCCAGGGCCCACCTGGGTGTGTCCCTCTCAGTCATGCCCTGGGGAGGAGGGGGATTGGGTCAGCCCTGAACTCACCACTGATCTCTTTGGAGTTCTTCCTCATCCTTTTCTGGCCACACCCTTTGTCCCACGGCTGGAACAGGGTAGGAGGTGGGGCGCCTGAGACTCAGCACTCATCAGGTCTCTCTGAAGTTGGTGCTTTCAGGATATTCCCTCTGAGTCACGATCAACCCCTGAGCAGTGGATCCACCAGTCACAGAGATCAGGTCTGCTGCTCCGTGGTGAGCAAGTTGGATCACTTTCCTGCCCTGTTTTCAAGATGGTAGCAGGGTGCCTCTTTTGTCTTCTCGTGGGACTCTGCCTCTGGGCTCCCTCCGCAGCCCTTGCTGGCAGTGTCCAGCCAGGTGCTGTGGTGGTGAGGCAGAGCCTGGAGCTGTTCGTCTCTCTCTGCCCCTTCTTCACAGAAAACGTTTGTCCATTCAAAAAAAATGGTGCTCGGCTTCTGCAACCTGGGAAGCATTAGGGACCAAGCAGAGCAGCTGCAGCACCAGCTGCTTCACCTGGCCCTGGTCACTTGCTCACGAGCCCCAATTAGTTAGTCTCTCCCAGCATCTTCTTCCCAGGAAGAGTTTTGATGATTGGAAAAAAAAAATGATGCTTGGCTTCTGTGTCCTGGAAATCTCTAGGGTTCAAGACGAGCTGCTGGGGCACGAGCCGCTGCACCCAGAAAGCCCTGGCCCCCAGCTCCCGAGCCCTCACTCAGTCAGCCACTCACACGCCCACTCACTCACCAGCACGTACACACAATTTTTCACGCACTCACTCACTCACACCGGGACTTGCACAGTTTGACAGGTTCTGCCGCCATCTTCCCAACACTGGAAAATCGTCTCCTAACATATTTTGTAAGTTGGAGGTTTATGTCATCAATGTCCACTCCAGAAATCAGAGACTAATCTAAACCTTCACACAAAAAGAGATTGAAGCCAAAAACTTACTTGCGGTGGTCTTAGAAGCGTTGAAAGAACAGCAAGGAGGAAGGTGTTATGCAGAAACCGGGACCTGTGATGGATCCTGGACAGAAGCCCAGCTTCTCCATCCAGGGTCTGTGAAGGGGTGGCCACTGAGACTGAGCTCCCGCAGACGCTGCTGCCCCCTGGCAGACTACCAGTAGTAGGACGTAAATGGCTCTCCTCTTCCTCCCTTCACACACTCTCCCTTATCCTCCGCTGCCAAGAAACCCCAGGAAATGTGGTTTCCAGGCTCCCATCTTGTTCGTTTTACAGAAAAGGCCACTGAAGAGTAGGGATAAAGTTCCCCCTTAACAGACAATCCACAAAGCCCACTGCTTAGTTACACAGTTTCACTCCCATGGACCCTCATCTAAACTTCATTCAGCAACAATAACAACAATGCCATGCTTTTATCTAATGTGACTATTTTGCATACACACAGAAGAGCTCTCACTTGAAGTATTTGGTAATTTAAGTGCTAAATTGTGAAATTAGCCTTCATCCCGTTTCATATACAAAATAGGAAAGGAAAGGGAGGGAAGAAACAACTGCCACAATTGTTTCTAGAACTGGTTGTTATGAGGTGGTGAGTCTGTGCGAGACTAAAATCCCCTCCTCTTCTGCTCATCCTCTGTTACCTAGTTGGGGTCATTCAAACCTTCATTCTAGAAGAGTCTGAACCCCTGTTAGTCCCTTTTGTTGGGTTGCGATACTTTTCCACTAACTTTTGTTACTGAGAGGCACTCAGAGGATCCCCTGGGTTTCAGACATAATCTGCCCTGTCCCATTGTAGAGTCACATTCTATTTCCCTTAATAATTGAGATCAGTCACCTGCTTTGCCTGTCACTTCAATGGCGTGGAGATCCCCAAATGGCCAGGTGATGGTCTCATCTTCCAGATTAATGAAACTATCATGTCATGTGGTTGAAAAATTCTCCCTTTGGAATTAAGGTCTTGAAAGAAGCAACATTTAAGTTTGTAAGGCCAGGAAACTAAAATTATTCAAGTTGGTCATTGAAGATACTTCTGTCTCCTGACCCTCAGAACTGTGAATTTTGGCAAAACAAACAAACGAGAAAAAAGCTAGCATCAAATTTTGACTGCTGGTTCAAAGGATATGCCACATCCTTTAGGACAGCATCACACTTCTGGATGGTGTTTTCACGCAGAAAATAATGTCACTAAATCTGTGGGCGTCAGACCATTCTAATGTTCTATAGGGCTGTCTGGATGATGGAGTATGTGGTAAGATCAGTGAATTTTATGGGTGTGAACCTATTATCCATTTTATTTTCTGTGAAATAAGTCACTGTTAGTAGTAGTAGTAGGCTGAATAATGGTGCCCCAATATATCTTCCTACTAATTCCTAGAACATGTAGATGTGTTGTGTTATATGGCAAAAGGGATTTTGCACAAGTAAGCTATGAATCTTGAGATGGAGGGGTTATCCCTGGATTGTCTGGGCGATCCCAATGATACAAGTGTTTTTGTAAGAGAGAGGCAGAGGGAGTCCTGATACAGGAGAGAGGAAGGTGATGTGATGACAGAGTAGAGGCTGGAGGCTGGGTAGAGGTGGCTCATGCCAGTAATTCCAATGCTTTAGGAGGCCGAGGTGAGAGGATCACTTGAAGCCAGAAGTTCAGGACCAGCCTGGGCAATATAGTGGGAACGAGAGAGAGAGAGAGAGAGAGAGAGAGAGAGAGAGAGAGAGAGAGAGAGAGAGAGAGGAGAGAGGAGAGAGGGGCGAGAGAGAGAGGAGAGAGAGAGAGAGAGAGAGAGAGAGAGAGAGAGAGAGAG
>NW_007171388.1:1004-41004 GCF_000164805.1 Carlito syrichta | reverse complement strand
TCAGACCGAAGAATAAACATACACAAGTTTACCTGTGTTTTGGGGTCTCCATTTTCTTATGTAAGTTCCCACGTCACATAAAACCTATATTAAATACATCTGTAGGTTTTTCTCTGGTGAATCTATCTTGCCATAAGTACCACAGCCAAGGATCTAGCAGTGAGTGAAGAAGAACTCTTTTCCTCCCCTTCAAAACATAGATCTTTGCAATGCAGACACTTGCTGTCAGATGAACAATTGAAAGCTTTGGGCTACATTTAATCTTGTGGTATCTATAAAATTCAGCAAAAAATTCTGTGAGTCTTTTTCAACCTAAAAGTATGTGATTTTGTTTTGATCACTTTTGGATTGAGATATTACCTATTTTGAGGTTTTTCTTGAACCAAGAGGTGGTAACACATTTGTATTTATAGTCATGGAAACATAACTTTAAAAGTTGTTAGCATAGAAAGTATAAAACTGTGGTTGTTGATTCAGAAGAGTGCTCTGATTTTTTCCTTCTTTTCCTATGTTTTTTCTTTCCATTTTCTTCTCCTTCTCTTTCACCTGCTGTCCCCCTTTCCCTTAAGTCCTCTCTCTGTTACTTTTTCTTTTCTTCTTCTATATAGTATTGATACCACACCCTCTTTTCTAAGTAGAACATACAATGTGCACTTTTTTCCCTTTCATTCTTTCACCTTAAAATGAGAATATCAGCAAATAGAGCTGGAAAAACAGAATATGACATGAGAAAAAATGGATCTCAAATATTATAGTATTTGATAATGGTGAAGATGTGGAACAACTACAACTCTCATACTGTGGAAAAGTAAAATGATACAACTCTTTGGAAAATAGTTGGTAGTTTCTTATAAAGTTAAAAATACAGTTTCTATATGACCCAGCAATTGTACTTTTATGTACTTACCCAAGATAAATGAAAATACATGCCCACACAAATACTTATACATTAATGACTATGGTCCTGTCACTGCACTCCAGTCTGGGTGACAGTGAGACTCTGACTCGAAACAAAATAAAAAAAGATTTAGCTCCTCAATGAAAGTTAAGTTGTTTCCATTAAAGGTTACATCCCCAATTTTTAAAATGAGTGTGACATAGCTCCCTAAGGCTACATAATTGCACTCTCTCCCTAGTGCCTCAGTTCCTGAGATATCTGCAGGTGGCATAGGATAGTGTGGTTTAGGCATTTGGTTAGTCTGTACTGGGCCCTAGAATAATTCACTCCAAGTTACTCATTATCACTATGAAAAGCTCTTTTAAGTGCTAACACTTAAAAAAACCTTCCAGAGAAAATATGGTAGTTTTATTTTTAATTGTTGTTTTTGCTAGTAAATAAGGAAAAGATTTCTGATGTCTAATATTTCTGACACTAGAGAGAATAACATAATGGGAACAATAAAAGTTCATTAATTACTGTAGCACTGTAAAATTATAGCCGCAAAAGCAGAATCTATGCTGGATAATATTTATGTAATTAAAAATAAAATTTGGTTTTTTGAAAATCACAAAAATGCAGATACGCCAAGTACAAAATGAACAATTAACCATTCATTCAGTCACTAAAGGCTTTTTCCCCCGCAGGATGTTACTATTCCTTTCTAGGTTTCTACTATTCAAAATTTCATTACCATTTGGTTAAATAAGAATATTTGATACATTCTTTAAACATTTAATATGATCAATTTTCAAACAGAAATTTTTAGGTAATATAAAGAGTAAAGCTCAATGCTTTCTTCTTCTTTTTTTTTTTTTTAGAAAGCAGGATTTATTGAGAGGACAGAAAATCTTCCACAGTAGGAGGGGACCCATGGGGCTTGCCCAAAACTCAACTCTTAAAAAATGTTCAGTACTCCAGTTTTGTTATAAAATTAACTTTCAGTTATTTACTTATTGAGGCTGTGCATTGTTAATGTGCTGTGATTGTGTAATGCAGGACACAAAGATAGTTATTTGGAAAATTAAACAAAGAAACAAACATGCATACACTATCTTATATTTCAGATTGCCTACAATTACTATTGGAGGTATCAACGAATTATTTTGGGAATTTGGAAGTGATCAGTTTGAAGAAGCAGGAAAAATTAACAGGGGACACCATAACTAAGGTAAATGACAAATCATTGAGCCCTACCCCAGGTATTTGTGGAGAAATTCTTTGTACTTATTTTTTTTTTTTTTTTTTTTTTGAGTTGGTGTCTCACTCTGTCGCCCAGACTGGAGTGCAGTGACTGCTCCCAGCCACCGCCGCCTCGACCTGCTGGGCTCTGGCAATCCTTCTGCCTCAGCCTTCCAAGTAGTTGGAACTACAGGCGTGTACTACCACGCCCGGCTAATTTTTGATTTATTGTAGAGATGAGGTCTCACCAAGTTGCCCAGGCAATCCACTCAACTCAGTCTCCCAAGGCACGGGGTTACAGGCTGAGTCACCGACTTACACTTTCTAAAATTTGGGAACCACTACTTTAAGTGATAGCACTTGTGTGAGTGATATTTATGAAGTAGGTGCCTTTTCCACAGGGCAAAAGGAGTGCAGAAAGGCAGTCTAGTGGGAAGAGAGACAGGAACACGTGAAATTTTATATTATTGGGAGCCTATAGCGGCCAGGCTAAATTAGGCTTTCTGTCGTAGACAAGATATGGGCACTACAGTTTTTCCACCAGCGTAGTATTGTCACTATCTTGCAATTTAAAAGCATTCTCTGGTTGAGGATGAACTGACATTATTCAGCAGGCAGTGTGGGAAGATGGCTGGAGGGAAGACAGGCTGAATAAACTGGGCAGGTAGAATCCCTGGTCAGCTACATTGGACCAAGTCAGAGCAATGCTGGGCTTAATGAGGGCAACGGCTGAGGAAAGGAAGGGTGGTTAGAGACAAAGTGTTCTAGGAATGGATTCCACTGTCCAGGTTCCACGGAGCATTTGTTGGCTCTCTCTTTTTAGCTCTGCTAGATGTCTGTGGTTTTCTGCGCAGTGTGTGGGATGAGGATACAGTATCTGGCTTCGAAATGGATGTATAGACTCCATCCCAATACCACCCGTAGGATACTTAGAAAACGACAAGAGAGGAAAAAGAAAACCCTGAAGTGTTCAGGGCTTCCACAGCAGCAAAGATCTCGGAAAGACATCTCAGAAATCAGCAGGCACATAGAAGGAGCAAAAAGTGAAGGCCCTTGGGAAGATGGTGGCAGAGTCAGTCGGACGACGCAAGTTCCAGTGTGAGTGAGGGAGTGTATGGAAAATTTTTCATATGTGTCTGTGAGTAAGTGGGCATGTGAGTGGCTAAGTGGGGACTTGGGAGCAAGTGGCCAGGACTCTCCTGGGGAAGTGACTGATGCCACAGTTGCTCTGCTTGGACCCTAGTGCTGCCCAGGGAGCAGAAGTCAAGTGCCATTTAAAAAAAATTAGCAAAGCCCCTCCGGAAAAGAAGTTGCTGGGAGTCATCACCAGCTCCAGGCTCTGCCTCACCACCACAGTGCCTGGCCGGACACTGGCTGCAGGGGGAGCACAGTGAGGTAGCCTAGAGGCAGAACCCCACTGGAGAAGAAGAAACAGGCACCCTGCCGCCATCTTGAAAACTGGGCAGGGAAGTGTTTTGGTTTACTCACCATGGACCAACAGACCTGATCTCTGTGAAGGCATGTTGACTACTCAGGGGTTGTTCGTTTCCCAGAGGGAATATCCTAAAAGCACGAACTGTGGAGGGACAGGACAAGTGCTGAGTTTCAGTAGCCCCACCCCCTACACGGCCATGGGACAAAAGATGTGACCAGAAAAGGATGAGGAAGACCCTCAAAGAGATCAGCACTGAATCTGGGGCTAACCCAACCTCCTCCTCCCCTGCAATCCTCTGAGCATCAGACCTACATGGCTGGAGCAGAACTGAAAGGGAAGAACCCAGAGGAGCCTGGAAGTCAGTCCCAAAAGGAGGATTCTACTCCAGGATAAGGCTGGCTGGGATGCCCCCTGCCAGCACCTGGGGATGAGATAATTCTGCACCTCCCTGTGGAGGGGATACCCCTGACCACATGAGAGTGGAAGGGGAGGACTGAAGCCTCACCCACACCCACCAGCTCCTCCTCCTTCCTCAAGTGAGACACGGGGAGATTGCAAATGAGGTCGCAGCACTGTAGGAGACAGGAAAGGGATTACCTGTGAGCAGCTGAGAGGAAAAATTACAGGACATGCCAAAGAGGGCAGTTTGTTTTTTGTTTGTCTTTTTCCTTTGTGCATGAATTTGTATGTGAGGGTTTGATATAGAGTCCCCCATCTTTTTTTTTTCTTCTTTCATTTTTTGTTTTCTGTTTATGTGTGTATGTGAATGATTGAGTGTTCATCTTTCAGGTTTTTCATCTTTTTTTCCTTCTCTTTTTTTAGTTTGATGTGTGTGAATGGGTGTGTGAGGGTTTGATTTGCATTCTTTTTTCCCCTCTCTTTTCTTCTTTCCATTTTGTGTTAGGTATGTGTATGCACGTGTGTGTGTTTGTTTTTGCTTTTGTTTTTCTGTGTGTGTGTGTGTGCGCGTGTGTGTGTGTGTGCTTTGTTTGTCTTATTTCATTCTAATTTTCTCTGTTCTCCTCATTTATGTTACTGTATCATGGACACGGGGTACATGCACATACCTATTGCATAGTCATATACAGTGGTGGTGGGGAGTGGGTCTCAGGGAACCAATACCACAATCATTGTGATTTGCAAGTAGTTTCTGAATCCTAGCTCCCCATCCTTCCCCTGATTCCACTCTCAAAACTACAAGAGACTGCAAAGCTTCCCATCCACAACCCTGTTTCAAAATAGAACAAATTCAGAGCCCTGATCAGGGAAGAATAGAGGGCTGAGCAAACATCAGAAGAAAGGCCTCTCCTACTGTCACTGAATATGGAACTGAAGAGAAAAGAAAGAACTGAAAAGAAAGAAAAGAAAGAAAAGAACTGAAGAGAAAAGAAAGGCCCCAGACTACTACAGGGATTAGGGAATGGATGGAAAGAATGAATAAATCTAAAGAAACACAAGATACAACACTGAAAGAACTTGCAATAGAGATTGTGGCCATAAAAAATTTCATCCAGGAAATAAATAATAAGATGACAAACATGGAAAGCAGAATTAGTCAAGTGGAAGAAATAATCTCAGAAATTGAAGACAAGAAATCAACCTGATCTGTAAAAAACATAGGGAAAAAAACTCAGAAAGAAAGAACAAAGGCTCCAAGAGATGTGTGATTATACCAAGAAGCCAAACCTATGCCTGATTGGTATCTCAGAAGAAGAAAGGGAAAGGGTGAACACCTTGGAGCAAGTATTCCAGAAGGTTATTCAAGAAAACTTTCCCCATCTCACCAGGTAAATTACCATCCAAATGCAAGAGATATAGAGAACCCCGCAAGACATCAAATGGGGAGATCAACCCTTAGACACTTAGCAACTTGCCTATACAAAGTAAGTACAAAAGAAAAAATTCTAAAGGCAGCAAGTAAAAAAGGTCAGTCTATCTACTGGAGAAAACCAATCAGAATAGCAGCAGACCTATTGGCAGAAACACTATAAGCTAGAAGAGACAGGAGTCCAATACTCAAAGTCCTCAAAGATAAACAATTTCAACCATGAATTTCCTACCCAGCCAATGGAGCTGATCTCAGCTTCATCAGCAATGGAGAATTAAAATTCTTCCCAGATATCCAATCCCTAAGAGATTATGCAGCTTCCAGACCAGTTCTAAAAGAGCCACTTAAAAAGGTATTAAGCACAGAAGAAAGAAAGACAGAAAGAAAAAAAAAAGAGGATGACCACCTACTTCCAAAGAGAACAGGAGAACACAGAATCGACAGAGAATACGTCACAACTGCAAATTTGAAAACACACATATACATGAACCCAAAAGTTGAAAGAAAGCAAAGAAAAAACTTTATAAGACCCTCATGACAGAGATAAGCAATCACATTTCAATAATCAGCTTGAACATGAACGGACTAAATGCACCACTGAAAAGACACACAATAGCAAACTGGATAAAAAACCATGACCCAATTATTAGCTGTATTCAGAATGCTCATCTCACCACAAGAGATGCACACAGACTCAAAGTTAGAGGATGGAAAATGAGTTGCCAGGCAAATGGATCACAAAAGAAGGCAGGAGTTGTGATTTTAACATCAGACAAAACAACTTTTAAGTTATCAAAAATTTAAAAAGCTATGAAAGGACACTACATAATGATAAAAGTTTCAATCCATCAACAAGAAATATCCACCCTAAACATATATGCACCCAACACAGGAGCACCTGCATTTATAAAGCAACTACTATGTAAACAAAAGAAAGATATTGACTCCAGCACTGTTATACCTGGGGACTTAAATACCCCACTAATAACCCTAGATAGGTTGAGACAAAAAATCAACAAAGAGATCTGGAAACTCAACCTGACACTTGACCAAGTAGACTTAATAGATAACTACATAACACTTCACCCAATAACCAGAGAATATACATTCTACTCATCATTACATGGATCATACTCCAAGATTGATCACATCCTTGACCATAAATCAAGCATAAACAATTTTCATAAGATCAAAATACTGCCATGCACCTTCTCAGACCACAGTGGAAATAAATGTCACACCAACAAAACTCCCCGCAAACTCACAAAGACATGAACACTAGACAGCATGATGCTGAATGATTACTTGTCAACACAGAAATCAAAACAGAAATTAAAAGATTTCTAGAAACAAAGAAACATCTTACCAAACTCTTGGATGCCCTGAAAGCAGTTTTGAGGGGGGAATTTAAATCTCTATGAACACACATCCAAAAATATGGAAAGATCACAAGTTGATAGCCTAACAAATTTCCTAAGGGTGCTGGGAAGACGAGACCATCAAACTCCTAACTATAGCAGAAGAATGCAGATCACCAAAGTAAAATCTCAAATACAGGAAACAGAAGACAAAATGTCAGAAAAAATGAACAAAACAAAAAGCTGGTTCTTTGAAAGAATATAAAAGATTGATGGACCCCTAACCAGAATGACCAAGAAAAAGAGACAATCATACTGACACTATCAGAAATGCAAAAGATCAAATCACAAGAGACCCCAAAGAAATACAAAAGATTATCAGAGACAGAAAGGCACACCTGTATGCAACAAACTTGATAACCTAAATGAAATGGAGGATTTTCTGACATCACACAACCTCCCAAGGTTGAAACAAGAAGACATTGAGACACTAAATAGACCAATAACAACCCAGAATATTGACTCCATCATAGGAAAACTACCAAAAAAAGCCCTGGACCAAATTCGGCTTTCCAGCAGAATTCTATAAAACATACAAGGAGGAGCTGATACCAATTCTACTGAAAGTATTCCAGGCAATTGAGAAAGATGGAATTCTCCCAAAATCATTTTGTGAAGCTAACATCAAACTGATACCCAAACTGGGCAAAGATCCAACAAAAAAAGGGAACCTCAGATCAATATCCCTATTGAACATAGATGTAAAAATTCTCAACAAGATTCTAGCGAGTCAGATCCAACAACACATCTCAAAAATCATCCACCATGACCTAGTAACCTTCTTCCCTAGTAACCAGCAGGGCTGGTTCAACATCTGCAAGATCATAAATGTAAGTAAATACATAGACAGATGTAAAAAACAAGAACCACATGATCATATCATTAAATGCAGAAAAAGCCTTTGTTAAAATCCAGAATCTTTTCTTGAAAAAAACCCTTGAACACCTAGGCATAGTAGGAACATACCCCAAAATAGTAAGCACCATCTATTATAAACCCTCAGTCAACATACTACTAAATGGACAGACACTAGAAGCATTTCCCCTGAAAACCAGAGCAAGACAAGGCCGTTCACTCTCAACCCTCCTGTTCCACATTGTGCTGGAATTCCTAGCAAGAGTAATTAGACAAGAGAAGGAAATCAGGGGTATCCAAATAGGAAAAGAGTAAGTTAAATTATTTCTCTTTGCTGATGATATGATCCTATATCTTGAAAATCCAAGATAATCTGTCATAAACCTCCTTGGACTGATAAAGGACTTTGGCAAAGTCCTTTAAAAATAAATGTGCAAAAGACAGTTGCATTAATATACATCAACAACAAACAGGCAGAGAACCAAATAAAAAGTGCAATCTCATTCACAATAGCCACACACAAAAATGAAATACCTTGGCATCTTCCTAACCAGAGAAGTGAAAGACCTTAACAGTGAAAACTACAAAACAC
The DNA here is from genome assembly GCF_000164805.1 of Carlito syrichta. NCBI lineage: Eukaryota > Metazoa > Chordata > Mammalia > Primates > Tarsiidae > Carlito > Carlito syrichta. The sequence continues at coordinate 32,757 of NW_007171388.1, read as the reverse complement.
AGCTCAAAAAAAATCCAAGAAGACACAAACAAATGGAAAGATATTCCATGATCATGGATAGGAAGAATCAACATTGTTAACATGTCCATCCTACCAAAGACAATCTATGAATTCAATGCAATACCCATTAAATTATCAACATTATTCTTCTCAGACCTGGAAATGACAATACAGAAATTCATACGGAAACATAAATGATCACAAATAACCAAAACAATCCTTAGCAAAAGAAACAAAGCTGGAGGTATCACACTTCCAGACTTTAAATTTTATTATAAGGCTACAATAATCAAAATAGCTTGGTATTGGTACAAGAATAGGCATACAAACCAATGGAACAGGATAGAAAGTCCATAAACAAAACTTCAATTTCTCAACCAACTCATCTTCGACAAAGCCACCACCAATAACCACAGGGAAGTGGAGAACGTATTCAGTAAATGTTGCTGAGAAAACTGGCTGACCACATGCAGAAGACTGAAACAGGATACCTACCTAACACCATACACAAAAATTAACTCTAAATTGATCAAAGACCTAAACATAAAACTTCAAACTATAAGAATCTTAAAAAATGCAGGAGACATCCTTACAGAAATTGGAGTAAGCAACCAATTCCTGATCCAAACCCCAGCTGTCCATGCCATAAGAGATAAGATGGACAAGTGAGACCTCACTAAAATGAAAATCTTCTTCAAAGCAAAAGAAACCAACAAGAGTCCAGGGAGACAGCCCACAGAATGGGAAGAAAATATTTGCCAGCTATATATCTGACAAAGGCCTAACCTATAGGATCTACAAGGAACTCAAACTCACCAAAAGGAAAAGAAACAAATAGCTCCATTAAAAAGTGGGCAAAAGACATGAATAGACACTTTTTCAAAGAAGACATACAGCCAGCTAACAGACACATGATAAAGGGCTCAGCCTCACTAATTATCATAGAAATGCAAATCAAAGTCACATTGAGATACCATCTAACCCCAGTAAGAATGGCATCATTAATAAAACAAAAATCAACAGATGCTGGTGAGGATGCAGAGAAAAGTGAACTCTTCTACACTGCTGATGGGAATGTAAACTAGTCCAACCTCTATGGAAAACAGTGTGGTGATCTCTAAAAGAACTAGAGATTGACCTTCTATCCCCTACTGGGAATATACCCAGAGGAACTCAAAGCATTCTACAAAAAAGATACCTGCACACACATGCTTATTGTAGCACTCTTCACAATAGCAAAAACACAGAAGCAATCATGCTGTCCATCGAAACTGGACTGGATTAAAAAAATGTCTTACATTTATAACCATAAAGAAGGACAAACATATGGATTTTGCAGCAACTTGGATGGATTTAGAGTCAATAATACTCAGTGATCTATCACAGAAACAAAGAACAGAGTACCACATACTCTCAGTCATAAGTGGACCCTGAACATTTACCATAATATTATATAAAGGGATTGGCAATAGTGGTATACTGCCAGGGTGGCTGAGGAAACACAACATCACTAAGGGTAACTGATCTCAAACCAGGCAAAGCGGGGATGAAAGTAGACCCAAACTTTACCTGTATGCTGTCCACTTGTGTACCTAATCCTAAATTATACTCCACATCTTTGAAGTAAAATAATTATATTTTTAAAAGTGAAGGCACTTAGTGAGTTGTAGGGACTAGTAAAGGGTCCCCAGAGGTGGTGACACCTGCATTTTGAGAAGCCAGGAAAAAGATGCAAAGATGGAATGTGTGTATGTGTGTGTTTAAAGGTCTCTGAGATTTTTTGAAACATTGCTTTAAAAATGTAGTTGTAAGTTTTAAAGAAAAGCACATATATTTTATTTCAGTCAAATAAAAAGTGTTTTTTTTTTTAACTGAAATATAGCATGAGTAGTTCAAAAGACAACTTATTGTCTTATTGTGCATGTGGGCTTCCAGAACCACATTTGCTCTAGATCTTACTAAATTTTCAGTCTTTGTCTTTGCTTCTCATTGTCTATTCAGATGTTTGCTCTATGCTTTGTTTTGTGTAATAATATGTATGGTTCTTTCTGTCTTTTCCCCTCTAACTTCCACAGTTATAAATTTCTCTTACTTTGTATTTGAATTACAAATTTTTCTCTGCTGACTCCTAATCCCCAATTTTCTCTTATTTCTTTTTCTTGCTTCAATAGGGACTAACTTAAAACTAAAAAAAGTTATTTTAGTCTTTTTGTTGATGATTGCATATGCAATGAGTAGAATGTGTTGCCTATTATTGTCAAAAATAAAATCAGATCAAGTTAGAATTTTGAGAGTTTATTGTATATACAAAAGAATAGTTCATGAACTTGTGAAAGACAATGGATGATTTATTTTCATAAAATGGAAAGAAGTCTGCTAATGTGACCAAGAGCACGTACTAGGAAGCAGACATGACCAAAAGTTTATTAGAAAGAGAGGTGTGATGACAGTCATGTCATTTTAGGAAAAATAAAACTTAAAAATAAGGAAGCTGCAGTCCTCCAATCAAATAGCATCAGGTATTTATTTTAACCTCATTTGGACCAAAACCTCTTAGGTGACATCCAATAGATAATTGGAACCCTGCAGTTCTCAGCTAACTGGAGAGGAACTACATCTCTAAGTCCATCCTTTGATTTTGGACGAGTGAGTTTGTTTTTCACAAACTGAAAAACTCAAACTGAAAGATGGCATGAAATTTCAATTTTACAGTAGTTATAGCAAATTTACAGTGCATAAAGAAATATTTTGACCTTTTCATATTTGGCTATCATTATTTGTTTTTAAGGCAAGAACTGTTAAAGCTGATTTGTCTATAGCTACTAGCTTAATTCCATTAAATCATGCTGAAAAGAACAAAACGCTAATATCTGTGCTGTTTCTGTTCAGGGTAGGGTTTCAGGGAAAATCAAGATGATTTAAATTTTGGTTACACAGCTGTGGTCAGTTAGCTGGGGCATATCTAAACTGTGGTCTCCATTTTCATTTATTTAATTTTAACACAACTAAAAAAACAGCTACAAAGAGCATCCCATTCAAGTAAAAAGTTTTCGATTTGATCTCCAACTAACCTATTTCGTCTGTTTTTGTTGTTGGCTTTTTAGTACTTTTGATTTGTTTAAAAGCGGAAGATCTATATTATTCCTTTCTTGTGAACATCATTTTATTATCTACATATTCCATATTTTTTAGCTAAAAGTTAGCTACTGTTAAACAATGAAAAAAACAAAAGAAATAGTTGGCACTGCTAGGGCTTGGAAAAGTGAGAGGTTTTTATTTAATTTTCTCCTTTATTGTGCAAATAAAATTTATTTCTACATATGTGTAGTTGGAATAAGCTAAAGTTTTTAGGGAATAAATTGGGTCAGAGAAATGGAAATAAAAGGTCAATATTTTTCAACTTTTTATTTTTCAGGAGGCTTAATATAATTTAATTTTGAAAAATATTTAATTTCAAACACATTTATTTCTCCAATGGGACAACATTTTTGATATACTGTTCCCGTCAGATAACTTCAAATGTCAAATACTCTGAAACCAATACAGGAAATGGTATAGAAATATATAGGCCCTCTGACCCCCGGAGTTTACCTATAGTCCTGTTGTCCTGCATTTAATGAGGACCATAGTTCTTTTCTTTACCCAGTCACTGGGGTCTAATAATGTAAGCTGGCACTATTACTCCATTCCCTCCCAGGGCTACAAAACTCTTCTTAGCCCACAAAACTTGTTTTCAGCCACTACACTTGAATTTCTATTTTGGAGTTAGGATTTATACTTCTGGAATGTTTTACAATTAAAAGCAAAGAGATTTTAGTCTAATCAGCTACCCAGTTGAGGATGTCTTTCACAAAATTCCTGAGAATTCAATAATGCAGTGAAGAAAGGATGTTTCTATTATAGAAATGTTTATGAACCAGGAGACAATCAATTGCCTTTTTGGTGCGTTTAAGGGATTACAAGAATAATAACAACAACGACAACAACAATAGCTAATACCTCTTGAGCACTTACTATATGGCAATTACTTTATTAGAGAGGAGGAAACTGAGACTTGGAGAAATTCTCGAACTTCTCCCAGGACACAAGACCAGATAGGGGCAGAGCCAGATTCAAGTTTAAGCTCTCTAAATCAGAGGCTTGATCTTAACCTTTGTAGTGTACGTTTTCCTACTTAGCCAAAATAAGCCACTCTTTAATCTCTACCCAATTGGTCTAAATTCTACCCTTTGAGGCCAACCAGAACACGTTCATTTTTTCCTCCCTACTCATTTACATAACACAAAACATCAACCAAGCACCTCCCAGGTGTTTGATACTGTCTTTGAGTCTGTAATATAGAAGTGAAAATAGGACAGTTTCTGCCTTAAATTTTTTGAAAAGACTCACCAAGTGCTAGGGGTTTTCCCTTTCTCAGCCTAAATTTTCCTACTCTTTCAATCACTCATCTTAGAGCCAAATTTCAAATTCTTATCAATATTGGTAATTTCTCTCTTCTAAACACATTCTGGTTTGTAAATTTCTCTTTTAAAACATAACCACAGGGTCGGGCTCGGTGGCTCAGCCTGTAATCCCAGCACTTTGGGAGGCGAAGTGAGTGGATTGACTGAGCCCGCGGGTTCTAGACCCACCTGGGCAACTTGGCGAGACCTCATCTCTACAATAAATCAAAAATTAGCCGGGCGTGGTAGCACGTGACTGTAGTTCCGGCTCCTCGGAAGGCTGAGGCGGAAGGATCGCCGGAGCCCGGCGGGTCGAGGCTGGGGTGGTCGAGAGCGGCCGCTGCACTCCAGTCTGGGCGACGGAGTGAGACTCCAACTCAAAAACAAAACAAAACAAAAAACAAACAAAAAAACCCCAAACAAACATGGGGGGTGGGGGGGGGAGGGAGAGAGAGAGAGAGAGAGAAAGAGAGAGAAAAGAACTATTAAGGCAAACAGTCTGAGTGTATGTCTTACTTTTGCTTATAATCTCTAAGCCTCTCTTCTCCAGACTTGTAGAATGGTACAATTGGACACGGCAATTTGTAGCATTCAGCGATGTAAACTCTGTTTACTGTGACACACTTCCTTAACATTATGAATGACTTTCAAGTGTCCTCTAGTATCGCAGACATGACGCTGGAAGCCATCTTGCATCTGTAACTTCTGTTCTTTGGTAGACCTGTCAGGTGCTGGTTTTGCTGAGTCACTTGGCAGACTACAGCATCCTCTAGTGGTCAGATTTAACTCTCAAGACAGGTATATTCCGCATATCAGAGGAAATTAACCTAAATCTTAAGGGTGTCAGGTAATATGCTGTTAGGTAATATGTTTTCCAAGTGTGCAATAGCTTTTGATTGATTATTTTCTTGCTCCGTGGGTGATCTGTTTCCTGCTAAAATGAGAAAGCCTGATGTATCTCAGACTCTGTTAGCCCTCTACCCAGCTCTCCAAGCTAGGCTAGCTTTACATGAGCTCAGAAATTCAAGCTGCTTTTCCTTCTCTTTTTTTAAAAAAGTAGCTGTATATACTTTTTTCTTTTGGGGCACTTTCTTACATCTATCTTGTTTGCTGTACTTATTATAAACACATAGGCCTTTTTAATGGGATGGACCTTTGAATAGGAGAAATAAACAAAGAATAATCCAAGCAAGGTCATTGAGGTTTACAGGGGAGAAGCACTGGAGCTGGAGTCAGCTCTGGACTAAAAGCTTGAATGCCATTTTGCTGGTGATATTAGTCAGGTGACTTCACTTTTCTAAGTTTACTTATGTGATAAGGATGATCTTACAGGGTTATTGTGGCTCACACAGAAAGCAAGATGAACTGTACAATGTCCCTGTGACCAGTTTATCTCACCTATAGCCCCCTTTTCCTTGTGAGGTTCTCTCTTGAGGATGGTTTGATAGTAGAAGAGACTGTTCCTGAAGTTAATGCAGAATCAGGCCCTGCCCCATGGTCAGCTCAGCACACACCCACCATCCCTGTGCAGCAGTGTCTAAGCACAGTCGAAGGCCTCCATCTAACCACAGAGTGCCAGGGACAACCCTGGGTTCTATCTGAGGACCACTCACTGTGGTAGCTAATGGAGAATTGCCTCTGCTAGAGAAGAAAGAATTAAGATGAAATCCCGACACTGCTTCACAGCATTGTTGAGAACATGTACCTTTTTTTGTATTTTGTATTTCATTGTTGAGAACATGTACCTTTTTTGTATTTTGTATTTTCATAAACACTTTTTTGAGAAGATCTTGTGTGACCTAAAATCTACATTCTGAGAAATGTAGAAAAATTCAAGGTCTCGATTCTCTTCCACCAGACAGGCAACTCAATGCCCGTGTGTGTAGACCTGTGCCAGGCACAATGGATCTCACATTCCAAGGAAACTTAAAGGAATTAGTATAATCACCTAAATGTGATAACTACATGTTTCCAGACTAAGAGATTTATAACATTTATCCCTTAAAATAGTAGTCCAGTTCTCTGCAGGATGAAGTGTGTTTAAGATCAACTGTGCCCCGTCACTTAATATTGCAGTCATGTTTCCTGACACAGAGCCCTCAGGATGTGAGAAAAATGAAATGGGATCAGGCATTGTAAGGGGAACCCTATCTGAAATTACTGGATTGCTGTATTTTCTAAAACTTGGTCTATCTGGAGTCTTGTCTAAGTCCCCTATCCCCAGTATAGACAAACAAACCCTTCAGGAGAAAGCATATGAGAATAACAGAGTGTATTCAAATGCATTTATTTAACAATCAGGCCAGCCAGGCAGCCTGGTGATCTTATGGGATTTCAGAACCTTGGTTCTCAGCAAGGCCCGGATTTTTGAATGAGGACAGGAATCTGGCGCTTCCTGGGTATAGAAATAAAAAAAAAAAAATCAGCTTAAATTTTGCTAACAGAAAAGTGACTACAGGAGAAAAACAATAGGGAAAATGTCAGCTTTATTTAAAATAGAGAGATTTAAGATTTATTTTCATTTTTCTTTCTCTTTGATTTATTCATTCATGTGTTCATTAATTCATCAACTAGCTACTGGTTACTATTACATACACTAGGGATACAACAAAAGGAAAAATGCCTGCCCTTGCAGAGCTTACATATCTAGTGGGGTGTTACAGTAAACCCCTGAAATTAACCTCGAATCTACCATTGCTTCTTGTGTTCCTGATGCCACTGCCCCAGTGACCAGGTGTCCACTTAGCATGGGTGATCCCAGGACCTTCCAGCTGATTGAGCTTCTATCTTAGAACTCTGGGTATTCATGTCTGTGAGGTCTTAGAAAAGTAAATCATCTTTATCCCATGTGATTCCTGCTGGCTCTAAACATCCTTCCTTCCAGATAAAAACCTCTGTGCTCGCCCCACATCACCTTTCTCAAACCAGTTTTCTCTTCTCTCAGCTAAACATCTCAAAGCCCTGTAATTGTTTTTTATAAGAATGTTTCTAGATCTCTCAACTTTCCAACCATCCTTTCCTTGAATATACTAGTTTATGAAAATCTGCTTCTCTATTACAGAAGATGTCTGGCTTCCATACACTTTTATACATGCATTTATTTGGACTTTATTGACTCTTCATCTTAAGAGTTTTCAATGCTTTCTTGCCCCATAATCATTAACTGACACAGATCAGTTAGTATACATAAGCATGAACACCTAAACAGAGTACACAAGAGCTGACTTCAACTTTCTATAGCTATGTTGCTCACTGTGTCTCAATATGTTCACTATCCTTATGTAGCTATTCAAAGTTAAACTAGTTAAGGTTAAGTAATATTAAATATTTGGTTTCTCTGTTGTGCTAGTCACATGTAACTAGTAGTGGCCAGTGGCTATGTGTGGGACAGCACAGATATGGAAAACTAAATTGGATATGGGAAATTAACTTTCTTTTCATTAAAGAAAGCTCTGTCAAACAGTGTTGGTCTATAGAATATAATTTGCCAGTATAGATTCCCTAAGATGACATAGAAGAAATAGAAAAAGTCTTTATTGAATATATGCAATAAGAACATCACGACCAAAGAAACTACCATATACAAGCCCTTGTTTGGTATTAGCTACTTGTCTTAAAACCTGACAAATAGGGTCAGAGACTGGCTTTAATTACTACATAATGGATTTATTTGGGATTCAAATGGACCATAGAAAGAAAGGCAGTATAGTACATTAAGAAGTATGTTGCATCTGAGAATGCCATATTTTCTCTCTACAGCTAAACTTTCTTATCTGAGAAATATAGAAAGAGAGGCTACATTTTCTGGCATACAATTGTCTCTCCCATATGTATATATTTTTGAAAGAATAGTGACCAGGAAGTGAATAGTGACCAGTAGGTTTTAAAGTCTAAGAGAACAGGGTGTCCCAGTCCCATGCTCATATTTTCCTAATATTTTACTTTAAATATTGGGTGGTTCTTGTACATTTTCCAAGTCTCAAGGCTATTCTCTTGTTTCTTCTCCTCTTAGATGGAAATAGGATGTTTGATCTTAATGTCAACAACATAGGTCATGAGAAACTTAACAAGTGGCCTCAAATTCCTTTTAGAAACCTTAATTGCAGAAACAGATATAACATAAAGCAGTTAATGTTTTGGATCTAAAAGTTCAGGATATTAGATCTCTCACCTTTGGGACCTATTTCCATAATTCTTGTGCTCAACTCTGAAAATTTTCTGAAGTGGTTTAAAACAGCCCAAGAAGAGGGTTTGTATGGTAGGGAAGGGAACTTGTGCAGTAGAATAATGGAAGTTTATGCATTCATTGAACCTGACTCAAAGGCTTTAATAGCAAGTCAATCCCAGACGAACTAAGGTCACTTGTGGAATCCCTTGTATTTGTTTTGTTCATTCCACACCTTTATTTAACCTAAAATGCTCTTTCAATGCTGTCAAAATTCAGACCCCCATTTAAGTGGCATTCTTTTCATATCCTTTCTTGACCCTTTCAGTAAGAAGAAATCTGTGTCTCTGCTTCACGCCTTACACTTTACTTCCTGACATTTGCCCCAAGCTACAAGGAATCACTTGTCTATGCTCCTGACCCGTATCTCTTAGGCATAAGCATAAGCAAAGTGGGAACCAGGACCATGCTTGATGCAAAGTGTTCCATTGCTGAGTGAGATAGAAAATCTATTTCTCTGTGTGTCCTATCACCTACGTATAAGCATTTCAGAAAATGAAGCTTTATTGAAGTTGGCTTTCATAACCATGAATAAAAATGTTACAAAAATACAATCTAGTCATTTTATATTTGCATATTTCAGGGCTGTAGAAAACCTAATCATTGTAATCACTAAGAATTATTTTTTAATGTTGAAGGTATTTTGTGTATATAAGCTTTTAAATATCCAAACTGTCTACTGTTTTGCTACAAAAATGTGGATTTTTAATCCTACAAGTGATTTAAAAAAAATCATATTATCATACCATATATACAAAAGTAGAAAAAGAGAAAGAGAATTATTTTTGGAGAAAGCAGATGTTTTGTTTCTCTCATGGAAAGAGTTATGTTATAGGTATATTGACTGGGAATTTAGAGGGATAATATATATAAAAGTTTGAAGATAATTAACTTAAACTTTTTTAAAAAGAAGTTCAAATTTGTACTCACTGATTTTCAAGACATAGCATGCACTCATTGGAATAAGTGATTCCATCCGTCCCACAGACAGGATTGTATATCTTGTTGCATCCATTCACTTCATTATTACAATTAGCCTAAAAATGGAATTTAACAGAGTCATTTCTCATTATTCTCCATTTTTTGAGTTTATAGCAAAAACTCTGAAGTGATTTTAATTTCTCCAGGGTATGACTAGGATTGGGAGAATGACACTGCATGTTCCAAGAGAAAGAATCTAATATCTTGAGTAGAAAACTTGGTTTTAAGTAATGTTTCTGCTATTTCCAAGCTGCCTGACATTGGTTAAGTCCTTGGGCCTCTCTGAAACTTATCTACAAAATGGGAACAATATTATCCTTTCCCCAACTATCCCCTAATGCTGTCATGAGGTTTACATAAGATGAATGAGATCATGTTCAAGTTCACAGTCACTGCAGGTGCCAACTTCTCTCAGGTCAGCCACACCTTGGAACATGCTCTTCCTTGCACACCATGGTTCCTACACACTGACCTTCTCATAGGCACTTGAAGGCACTGGGTGTTTTCCAATCGTGGAGTCTTTGCATTCTACCCCAGTAAGAATTCATGATTACCAAATGACTGCTATAGGCCAGGTGTGGTCTTAAGTGCTTTTCATATGGTGTTCTATTTCAACCCCACGACGATCTTTTATTATGATTATACAAAGCGAAGAAGTCACCCAAGGACACACAACCCAGTAATCCCCAGACTCAGAATTCAAGCTCAGTCCCTACAGTCCCTGAGCTTCTGCTCTGACCACTTCACTCTGCCACATATCCCTACCAGTCGTGTCTTGCTAACATTTATTACCCTTTATGGCTCAGAATCACTCTCACATACCTAGGGCACCCCCCTTGGCTCTCTGGTTCGTTCCTAATCTTCACAATATTTATTACAAATTCAATCATTTATTCACTCAAGAACTTTTGGTTAATCTGCTGCCTTCCACTAGATATGAATGCAATGAGAAGAGGACACTTTCTTTGGTTTCTAAATGTACTGACGTTACATGAAAAAGTTAGATTTAGTGTATTTCTCTAGAGGGAGAACCTAGTTTATTACTTCTGTCGTTCATTATAAATTAGGGCTGTACCTTGGTGATTGGAAGATCTGCAGGTCAACATGGTCAGACAGACTGGCTGTAAGGTGGAAAGGCTGCTTGGAGGGGGCGTGAGAAGGTTTCCACTCCAAATACGTGTGCTACAGTTAGTGCTGGCATATATAGAAACCCCTCCACAGTAAGCACCATACAACTACACAGAACTCGTCTAAGCATCAGTGCACTTGTCCTTCAAGCCAAGTCTGTGGGGGAAATGCTGTCACTGTCTGCCTTTCACAGGCTGAGCCTCCCTGGCTTGCAACGTCCTCCTCTTGACTTCAGGTTCAACTGAAAGTGACAGTCAGACTATGTTTTCATGGGATCAAACAGATCCAGCCTGAGAAATAAGACATTGCAAAGTTCTCTTTACCTTTCTTCCCGGGGAGTCTGCCCTAGTGTTACCTGGAAGATAAATCAGACAAATTCAGTTGGGTACTAAGTGAGAGAGGCCAGATCCACTTTTACTCCGATTCTTTCATTGCAGACTGCAACTTTTCTGCTGGCTCTCTCCACTCCCTACCCCTGCTGACTTCTGTTCTCTTTCCAGGACATCTGACTGGCTTCCATCCACTCTCTGCCTGTTGAAACTTGGAGAAAATGAAGTAAAAATTGGATTATAACCGAAGCATCTCATTTGGTATTTCAGTTGAAAGGCTGATCTATTTCCTTGAAAATGGAAATTGTGTACTTACTGCTAGAAACGTTATCATGCACAGAGCAAATAGCTTTAGAAGGTATTTATCACACCAATTACATTATCACACTATTTACTAGAACTTTGACCTTGAAGTTAGTGAAACATAAGTATCTTTGTCTCAGTGTATGAGGAAGGTATGGAGAGTTCATAAAACTAGCTGTGAAACTAAAGTTACTAGTAGCAGTAACCAGGTCTTCTGATGCAAAATTAACTTTTGCAATTACACCTAAGTCCCTTTTGTAAGTAATGGTAAAAAATTGACCTCTTTTGCCAACTCACTACCAGTTCCCAAAGAGCTAGTTCTACAGCTGCATTATACTCACTGTAGGTCCAGCTCATACTTCTTGAATTTGCAGATGGTCACAATAGCCACTACATTCCCTCATAAAACAGCAAGGGTCTTGCTGCCTTCATGTAGGGGATGGGAGCTGTGGATGAGTTTATTGAAGGGAGGGGAACTATCTGATAGCACCCAAAGGAGGAAATGTTGGTGGGATTTAATTTTAATATCAACACTTCCTGAAGTGATGTTGGTAAGGAGGTAGTGCTTCTTATCTAAACATGGCAGAAAGTAGTGAGGCATCTATAGCCTTGGAGAAAAAGACCCCTAGGGACAGTCAGAACTTGATGTTGTTGGGCCCATTGGATTTCAGAGTCTAGTTGAGTCTAAAACTGGATGAGCAGGTGCTCATCACCACAGACATCTATTTGTATTAACTAATAAGCACAAGGAGGGGAAAGGGACCACTGCTCCCACAAATATTCAGCAAATACAACAAACAATATCCTTCCTCTTCTTAGCAAAGTGCTGAGTTTATGCCCAGGATTCTTCACTAGGTCAGAGATGAAGCTGAAAATGTTCATCATTTTCATGGTAAAAAGGGAACTGATCTTGATTCTGTGGCTTCAGGATTGACTGTCAACATTGTCAAGATGTAGTTTGAGGATATATGTCCATCATCACTCAAGCAGTAGGTTTTACCTCTTGCCATTCTGCAGATCCAAACTAAGTTTTTTAATCAACCAAACTCTGAATAACCAGAAGCCATTGCTATCTAATTTATGTAATTACATTAGAATTAAAAATTTGTAAATTGACCAGAATTAGAAGGATATTTAAGGTTGAAATACTTCCACCTTTTTTCTCTACTGTATCCCTAGCAAAGGGTCAGCCATGTTACCAGAGGAAAATTATCCTATCTTCGTACAGTTTGCACTAGTAGAATTATTTTATTTACATGATGCTAAAAATCCCTCTATCTGTAGTTCTCATGTGTAGATCTCATTTCATCTCATTGGTACCAAAAGATCTATCTAAGACTAGACCATGTCAACAGTCCAGAAGGTAATGTGCTCAGCAAAGCAACAGGTCAAAAACATTTCACTCAAATTTGAAAACTCTGCAATGACACTTACCAGATAAAGTAAACAGGGCCAAGGCACTGAGAAGAAAAATGGCTGTCACCTTCATGGCTGAAGTCTGTGTCCAGTGTCTGTTGAAAATTGCGTGGTACTTGCCACTACTATTCAGAATGTTGGGACTGGCAGGACCTTATAGGGAACGGCCATGGGCCCCACCTGCTATGCTGCGTCACAGGTCTCCTTGGTAATTGATTAACTCTGTGTCATAGCCTGGCCCCAGATTTGGAGAATGCCATCTGTGCAAGAAAGGTGAAAGGAGCCAGATGGGCCTGAATATGCAAGACCAAAGTTTTGCCAGGAAAACAGTGCTGGTGGTTAGAGGAAGGCCTTCCCTTCTCAAGCCCCACTGTTCTCATCTGTAAGGTGAACTCGAACTCCCTTTTACTATGTAGTTCTGAATAGATTAGCAGGTACAGATAGTGGAAAGACCTTCATTCTTACTTCCTCTCTTCCCTTATTATTCTTGTTTCTTTTTTCCCTCTTTTTCTGTCACCCATTCACCAAGCCTAAAGTAGCTGATGAAGGGGCAGGGAAGAGAGGGGGAGGACTCAGCTCCTTAAAGTGTATACTCTGGAGCTAGACGGTACTGGCTGGGGCTGCTTGGCAGCTGTATGTTCTGGGAGAGTTGACTCACTTTTGCTGAGCCTTGCTTTATTCCTCTGAAAATTGAAATAATAATGGTTCCTCACTTTTGCTTGAGTGTACAGCATGTGTTGTCAGGAGACAATTCTCCATTCTTTCTCATGTTTTGATATGTCTGATGAGTAGCACTGATCACGCTTGTTTCAGACCACCTTTTCAGGGGTGCTTATATAATGAATGGCTTTGGAAGATAAAATATCTCTTTCCAGAGCAAAGAGCAGGTTTGTTTACTGTCTAGTATAGTAAGGACAATCTCCCCTACCAGGGCTGGATTTACTTTCCTTTTAAAAAAACGTCATCTGAATGGTTTATCTTTCAACAAAGCTCCCACCAACAACCACTGGGGAGAAGAGAACCTATCTGGTAAATGGTGCTGAGAAAACTGGCTGACCACATGTAGATTAAAACAAGACCCCTACCTATCACCATACACAGAAATAAACTCTGAATGGATCAAAGACCTAAACGTAAAACCTCAGACTATAAGAATCTTAGAAAACACAGGGGACACCCTTACAGAAATCAGAGTAGGCAATCAATTCCTGATCCAAACCCAGATGTTCATGCCACAAGAGATAAGATAGACAAGTGGGACATCATTCAACTGAAAAGCTTCTGCAAAGCAAAAGAAACCATTAAGAGAGCAGGGAGACAGCCCACAGAATGGGAAAAAATATCTTTGTCAACCAGTATATCTGACAAAGGCCTAACATCAATAATCTACAAGGAACCCAAATGTGCCAAAAGAAAAAAACAAATAGCCCCATTAAAAAGTGGGCAAAAGACATGAATAGACACTTCTCAAAGGAAGACATACAGCCAGCTAACAGACACATAAAAAAGTGCTCAACCTCACTATTCATCAGAGAAATGCAAATCAAAACCACATGAAGATACCACCTAACACCGGTAAGAATGGCCATTATTAATAAAACAAACAACAACAGATGCTTGTGAGGATGCAGAGAAAAGGGAACTCTTCTACACTGTTGGTAGGAATGCAAACTAGCAACCTCTATGGAAAATAGTGTGGCACTTTCTAAAAGAACTAGAAATCAACCTTTCATATGACCCAGCAATCCTGCTACTGAGAATATACCTGGAGGAATGCAAATCATTCCACCAAAAAGATACCTGCAAATGCATGTTTATTGCAGCAGTATTTACAATAACAAAAGTATGAAACTAACTGTGCTGCCCATTGAAAGTGGACTGGATCAGAAAATGTGGTACACATACATGATGGACTATTATGTAGCCATAAAGAAGAACAGACATATGGACTTCACAGCAACTTGTATTTAGAGTCTGTCATACTCAGTGATCTATCAAAGAAACAAAGAACTGAGTACCACATGTTCTCACTCATAAGCAGACCTTGAACATTTACCATAATACTATAAGAAAGGGACTGGCTGTAACGGGACATGCCGGGGGAGGGAGGAGGGGCACATAACATCAATTAGTGTACCTGATCTCAAACTAGGCGAAGTGGGAACCAAAAGAAACTTCAAACTTTACCTGTATGATAGCCACTTGTATGCCTAACCCTGAACTGTACTCCACGTCTTTAAAGTGAAATATAAAAAAATAAATAAGTCCTTCAGGGAGAAGGAAAATGGTCTCAGATGGAAATCAGGACATTTCCCAAGGTTGCTCAGCTGTAGCACTACTCATATTTTGGAAAATAAATTTTTGTTGTGGGGGAATCTCCATACACTAGAAAATACTATTACTTATATCTCAATAAACTTGATTTTTTAATAATAAGAAATGGAGACCCAAACTTTACCTGTACTATGACCACTCGTATACCTAATCCTGAATTGTACCCCATATCTTTAAAATGAAAAGAATTGAGATTTTTAAAAAGCTTTGCCTTGCTTTCTTATAACACACTCCACTTCCTTTGCAGGTGCCACATGGAGTTCTCCATGTCACCCTATGGAAACTGGGGCTTGAGAAACCAGAGCAAATGCCAGCACTCTGGCTACTACTTTGGAATATTTTAGGCTCTTGTCTCTGACCCATTCATTATACTGTGTAGACTAACTTGTTAGTTGCCAAATAGAGTCAAATCCCAGATCCTTCTCAGGTCTTGGCAAGAACTGTACTCATCTCTTGGGACAGTTCAGTGAATAAAAATGACAGTGTCTGTCTTCATGAAGCTTCTTCCCTTGCACTTTAGTTGATGAAGACAGGCAACAAAAAACAGGAAATGATTATAAAATATATCAGATTATGGTGCACATTATGGAGAAAAGGACAGATAGGATAAAGGTGCTGAAGTATTTGGGAGATATTTATCATAGAGTGGGCAGAGAAGGTCTTGCTGATCCGGTGATATTCAATCAGAGACATGAAGGAAGTGAAGAATGAAACCCTGAAAATTCTAATAATCTGTGTTCCAGACAGAGAGAATGGCAAGTGAGAAGGCTCCAAGGCAGGAGATGGCTTGACATGTTTGAGAAACCCCTGGGATGCCAGTGTGGGTTGAGCAAAATGCCAGAGGGAAAAATGGGAGGTGGGAAATAGGAAGCAGTGAAGTTGCAGGTCACAGCGGGCCATGCTGGCCATAGAGAGGACTTTGTCTTTTACCAAAGGGAAAACTTCAGACGTATGGAGTGCTCTCTTGACATCTTTGTTGGGATGTCCTGTAGGTTCCTCAGATCTCATGTGTTCCACAGTGCTAATGTGATTGTTTCCCACACATCTCTTTCCTTCTCCCTGTTTCTCTTTCCAGTCAATGGCTCAAGGCCACACCTCGTGTTCTGATGCTTCCACTTCCCTGAGTTTGTTACCAAGTTCTCTTCTTTGTTCTATATCCAAAATAACCTCAGTTCCAGACACTTCTCACCGTCTTTCACTGTTGCCTCCAAGATGGTGCCATCACATCCCACTGGGTTTCTGCAGTTCCCTTCAGCCGGGTTCCCAACATTTACTGTTATTTCTTCCTCAAAGCTGTTGCCATAGGACAGCCTGGGATCTTTGTAGAACACAAATGGAATCTCTCCAGGTTCTCATGGCTCAAAGTCCTCAGGAAGGGTGTAGGCTCTGCTCAACTTGGCTCCCTTCCTGCCTCTCTTGCTTTGTTCCCCACCAGTTTCCTCCTTGCTCAGTCAGTCATGCTACACTGCTAATTCCTCTGATCCTGCTTCCTAGGACAAAACAACAACAACAACCAAAAAAGCTTTTAACTTTCAAGACTGAGGTTTAGAGGCATTTTCTGAGTCTTCCTTCATGTCCTTCTGCATTGAGATTAGGCCCTTCTTTTGTATGATTTCATGATACCCTTCTTTATGTTTAAGGTCAATTCTATAGCTATTAGATAATTATGTAATATCTCTTCATTTTAATAGAGCAAATATAGTTGTTTTGTTTATTACAGTACTTAGCAAAGTGTCTGGAAAATAGTAGGCATTAAATAAATACTCACTGAAAGCATGACTTAATAATAAATGTAAATACTGATTTTTCCGAAAGAGCCAGGTTTATGTCTTGCTCACAGCTGTCTCCAGGGTCTCCCATTGAGTGAGCTACCACTCATCAGTTCGCACAGGTTTTTACTCAATTCAACTACTAGTATAATCCAAACCCTCACTGATTCCCTGCTGCTTAAAAGCTCTTAGCTGAGTGCCAGGCAAACAGATTTGATGTCTGCCCTCTTGGAATTTAGTATTAGCATTGGTAGATATTGGTTGAAACAAAGTTTTTTTTTCTCATTTCCAACTGTTACGTAATAGTAGCTTTGGTGTCAGTAAGAAGATTCCGACAGCCACTGTTAAGGTGGGTTAATATTTGAGAAAAGGATTTGTTTCCTTGGGTCTCATAAACAACATGGGGAGGAGAGAGCTGACTGAGATCTTGTCACAGGAACGTTTTTGATAATGGCAACAACAGTGATAATTTTCAGATTTAGGCCTGCCTGATGCCAAAGCCGAGGATCTCTCTACCAAACCGTGATTTTTAAACATTTTGAAGGTGAGCCTAAAGTAGGAAATACATTTTGTTTTCTGGCCTAGTATATGGATGCGTATTAGCAGACAAACACACTACATTTTGTTTTCTGGCCTAGTATACGGATGCATATTAGCAGTCAAAAACCAAAGCCTTGTCTTACTATAGGCGCTGATCCTGGGACTTTCTATTCTCATCTGTTTTGAGTCACCAGTCTGGGTCTATGTTTGTTCACTACAGTGATATCTTGTAGACTCCACACAACCTTGGCTTTAAAAAATCTCTGCAATACTAAGATACAATTTTAGTTAGACTTGGCACAAAACTGTGATGGGAAATTTCATGATACCCTTCACAGCACTTAAAATAACCCGAGTGTGAGCTAAAGGAGCCCACTCAGCCTGGGAAAACACAGGCCAGGCTCCAGAGCGAATCTGCCCTCCCAATTGCGACATGACTTTGGGTAAATCATCTTTCTCAACTACAAAAATACATATCATGGTGTATTCATTTGGGAGAGAAATTATAAACAAATATTGTGAAAAATATTATTCCTCATTTCCCCTACACTGTAATTGCTAGTTAGAAATAAAATCACCCTCCTTGCATGGGTTTGGGCTGTAGATGATGTTTGAGGGCATCATGTGATCATTGTCTCAACAGAACAGCTGCTGTTTGCCTGGACTGGACAGTGCACTGGCTGGCATAGTCCTCTGCTGGGCCTAACTGCTAGTCACATGAACCTGTTTATAGTCCTTGCCCTGTGTAAAGCTCCCTGTTCTTCTTTATCTCTCTGAGTACATATTTATGCATGTCTGTCCTTGGGAATTCAACCAAACATATTATGACTTATTCCCTTCTGATTCAAGGACTAACTATTCACCTGAATAAAGAACAGTGACAAAACTGAAGAAAATTGCTCTAGTGGGTGTTGGCGATACTTGATGGGATGAAATGTTGGCCAACACCTGCTGATTCTCTCACCCTGTGCCTAAAGTTTGACAATTAAAAAAAAATGACAGAAACTGGAGACATAGAAATTATTATGTTTAGCCCAACAACAAAGACCTCTTTGACATAGTGGCATCTTAACTCCTCAGCCATATTTTTCACTCTTCAAGACCCATTCTGACTCTTTGTAAGTGACCTCTCTTTTTATCTCATGATTACTCTCCAAGTAGGCCCCATGGTTCTGATCACCTGTCCTCTACAGCTTGGCATGGTGTAGTGCTTGTTCAGTTAGGAGAGGTTTTCCCACTTTGTCTCTTGTGGCAGCTTCTAAAGCTATCGCTTAATAATAATTAAATTAATTGCACCACAATCATCACCACTATGGCTATAACCACTTCTAAAATTTTTCAAAAGTTTCTGCTCATCAATTACTGTGGAATTTTATTTTCATAATTTTAATGCCTACAGCATTACTATTTCCATTTTATAAGTAAGAAAACTGAGGCCTGGAGATCTGTCTACTTGTTCCTGGTCACAGAGATTACATACTGAGTACTGTATATGTATGCATAATTGAACTTGATGCCATGGTTAGAACACTGGCTTAAGCATCAGGAGGCCCAGGTTTCTAATTTAACACTGTTACTGACAACCTGTCTGGTGTTTGGCAAAGTATCCTTACTCTGTGGCTCCTGTGTCCTCAGATATACATATTACAAGTACTTTCTTATGCTGAGCGGCTTACATTTTTATCCTCTGGATAGTATTTTTTAAATAACAAAGTTTCTTTTATTTACTTAATTCTAATTAAAAAAAATTTTTTTTAAAGATGTGGGGTGCAATTCAGGATTAGGTATACAAGTGGTCATTGTACAGGTAAAGTTTGGGCCTACCTTTCATCCGCACTTTGCCTGGTTTGAGATCAGGTCCCCTTATGTGCCCCCCACAAGATAAAGGTTCTTAACTTTTGTTGAGTCCAGTTTAGCAAATTTTTCCTTGTCAGTGCTTTCATGTACTCTGTTAAAGAAATTTTACTTGCCCCAAGATCATGAAGATATTTTATATCCTTCTAGAAAATCTACAATTCATTGTAATTAATTTTTGTGGATGATATAAATAGGTGCCCAGAATTTTCAGTTGTGGCAGAGAGGGTCTAAAAACAGTTAAAATTATTCCTTTTAAAAAATCAACCCACAAGCTCCCAACCTGCTAGACATGGGATGTGACAAAATTAAATAGCCACAAGCCGTTTTCCTGGAAATGCAAGATAGTAATTGATTCACAAACTTACCCCCACATCCTCTCTTTGTGATGTTATTGATTTACAGTCTGTACTTGTCATGTATACCCTGGAGACAATTTGTTCTTTGAAAATCTGGATTTGTTAAATACAACCTTACAAATTCCAAAGAAAAAATGTATAGCCAAACAACCCGACCCCCTCCCTTACCTAAACTAACAGATAAAATCCCTCTCCTCTTTCTCTGGGTTGCTCAGCCTTGGAGCATCAGCCCACTGAGTTGCGCCAGCGCTAATAAACCACCACTTTCTATGACAGCCTCAGTGTCATGGTCTCTTTGTTTTCCCATGACACAATGACTGAAAATATCAGAGTCACTCTTGCCAGAAACCGTGGGGGACAGTTTCTGGACCCTGTTTTTTTTCCTGTGTTCCTGTTAAGATACCTGACAGGAATTTTCTCTCTGTATAACACTGCTTGCTCCTCCCAACACCTACTCTCCCCTCCTTGATGCACGGCCTTCCTGGATCGTTTTAAGTTAGACAGCCACCTTCTCTTCTCTGACACCTTTTCTTTGCTATTGGCTAATGTTTATTGACCTTGAAGTGGCCCATACAGGGTGCAGAAAATCTACCCTGACCTACCTATCAGATACTTTGGCCTCATTGAAACAGGGTCTTTCACTGCCACCACTATGACTCTAACTGCAGTTGAAATGTCCCTTCTGGGACTAGCATTTTGAGGTGAAAATATGGAAGGTAATGGAGGTGAGTGCACCACTGTGTGGGTGTCAGCGAGGGCTGAGCTTAGAGGCTCCTTATGATTCCAGTCAATTGGCTGATCTATAATCATCATCATCGTCATCGCCTCATATTCCCTTAGGGAATGCAAATGCTTTTTTTTTAACAGCACAATAAATGTCAGCTGGTGGTTTCAACATGCCTTTCCAGGACTTGCAATTGCTCGCTGGAGTAACCATGCTCCTCCCAGGACTGGGAAGGATGAGAATCATCCATTCCAACTCTCTCTCTGGTGTTTACAGCCCACCGGCCTACTCATGGGCATCCAGCCAACACACAAATGCTTCAGGAGACAGAGAACGGCCATTCCTCAGAAGGAGCTGGAAACTGTCCTGGAATTGCCATCTGTTTATATGAACCTTGACTTCACATCAACTCCACGGTCCCATTCAGATGCTTGCTAACAATGAACTCAGTCTACTCCAATCTTCTCTTCCGTAAGTGAATCCAGTTCACCAACTACTTCTTATTTGGTGTTGTCTCAGGTTTTTCTTCCTCAGAATGATTCCCCTTTGTCTTTGTGCTTTCTGGAGGAGACAGCCTAGACTGTTCTTCCAGGACAGTTTGATCAGCACTGTGGCCTGCAGGACCCTTATCCTCCTCACTTAGGCACCAAGACCTTAATATGATGTCTAAAATCTCATCAATTATCTTTCAATTAAATGATAGTTTTACTTACTTTGCCACAGGAACTTCACCTGCCTCTTTTTTATTTCTCCTGATGAGAGGCTGCTGAGTTTCTTTTTTTTTAACTTTAAAATTTTCTTATTTTAAAATTGTGGGGTACAATTCAGGATTGGGTATACAAATATTCATTGTGCAGCAGGTACCATTGTTGGTGGGGTGTGCCTTTCCCAGGAAAATTTCTACTGCTGTCAATTGCACCTCCCCGCCCC
This sequence comes from Carlito syrichta, assembly GCF_000164805.1. Classification (NCBI taxonomy): domain Eukaryota; kingdom Metazoa; phylum Chordata; class Mammalia; order Primates; family Tarsiidae; genus Carlito; species Carlito syrichta. Next base: position 11,423 of record NW_007171388.1, on the reverse strand, counting down.
CCTACTCCCCCACGGTTTCCCGCTACTTTCCATCCTTTTCTTTTAGTATTATGATAGTTGTTCAAGGTCCACTTATGAGTGAGAACATGTGATACTCAGTTCTTTGTTTCTGTAAAAGATCACTTAGTATTATAGACTCTAATTCCATCTAGGTTGCCGCGAAGTTCATGATTTTGTTCTTCTTTTGGTTGAGTAATATTCCATTGTGTATATGTACCACATTAAAAAAATCCAATCCTCTTTTGATGGGCAGCACAGTTGGTTCCATGTTCTTGCTATTGTGAACAATGCTGTGATAAACATACGTGTGCAGGCATCTTTTTTATAGAGTGATCTGAGTGCAGGGGCTTTTTCTTAGGTTTATGGCTCTTTCTCAAATGTAGGGTTCTCCCTCAGGTGCAGGGGTTCTTTCTCAGTTTTAGGGGCTCTCCCTCGTTTGCAGGAGGACTTCTTCAGGTGCAGGGCTGTTTCTTAGTTTGAGAAGCTGCCCCTCATGTTCAGAGGCTCTTTTCCAGGTGTAAGGCCTCTCCCAGGTGCAGGAGCTCTTCATCAGGTGCTGGACTTTTTCTTAGTTGTAGGGGCCCTTTCTCAGGTGAGGGGTATCTTCCTGAGGTAGAGAAGCTCTTTTTCAGATTCAGCCCTATTACTGAGTTGTAGGAGATTTCCCTCATGTGCAGGGCCCTCATCAGGTGCTGGACTTTTTATCAGGTACAGGGGTTCTCCCTCAGATGCAAGACTCTTAGTCAGGTGTTGGGCTTTCCCTAACGAGCGGGGGCTCTTTATCAGGGGCTGGCCTGTCTCTCAGGTTAAGGAGCACTCCCTCAGACACAGGAGCTCTTTCTTAGATTACAGGGATCTCCATTAGGTGCTGAACTCTCCCTCAGTCACCAGGACTCTCTCAGGTGCAGGGCTCACTCTCATTTGCGGGACTGTCCATTAGGGGCAGGGACTCTTCATCGGATGCTGGGCTCATCCTCAGTTGTAGAGGCCCTCTCTCAGGTACAAGGCTTCCCTTCATGTGCAGGAGCTTTTCTTCAGGTATAGGTCTCCCTTCTAGGTGCAGGAGAACTTCATCAGGTTCTGGGTTCTTCCTCAGATGCAAGGTTCTACCTCAGATGCTGGACTCTTTCTCAGGTGCATGGCTCTTTCTTGTGTACCAGGTTCTTCCTTAGATGGACAGTCTTTCCATCATGTGTCTGGAGTACTTCAGGTGCAGGGCTGTCCCTTAGATTGAGAGGCTCTTCTCCAGGGACATGAGTTTTCCCAAGTGTAGGGACCCTTCAGAAGGTGTAGGGCTCTGCCCTAGGTATGGGGATACTTCATCAGTTACTGGGCTCTGATGAAGTGTCCCTGTACCTAGGACAGAACCCTGAACCACTGCACCTGAGAAAGAGTCCCTGCACCTGAGGGAGTGTCTCTGCACCTAAGGAAAATCTCCCGCACATAAAGGAGAGCCTCTGCACGGAGAAATTCCTGTGCCTGAGGAAGAGCCCCTGAATTTGAGGAAGATCCCAGGCCCTGATACAGGGCTCCTGCAACTTAGGGAAAACCCAACACCTGAGAGAGTGCCCTACACTTGAGAGAGAGTCCTCAAACTTGTGCAGGAGCACATGAGGGAAACCTCCTGCCCTTGAGGAAGAGTGCTGAACGTGGAGGGTGACATGCATCTGAGAAACATCCCCTCCACTTGAGGAAGAATGCAGCACCTGGGGGCGATCCCCTGCATCTGAGATCTCCTGCACTTGAGAGCCCCTGATCCTTAGAAGGAGACCAACCCCTGAGAAAGAGACCTCCCACTGAAGGAGAGCCAAGCACATGATGAAAAGCCCCTGCACATGAGGGAAAGTTTTTGCACCCAAGGGAGAGCCCCCATACTTGTTCAAGAACTGATGCACTAATGAAAGAACCTTCCACCTGAGGGAGAGTCCATGTACTTGTGGGAGAGCTGTTGCACCTAAGGATCTCCCTGAGGTGTGAGAGCTCTCCCTCAGATTCAGAGTTCTTACTCAGGTGCAGGAGATCTCCCTCATGTGTTGAGCACTTCTTCAGGTGCAGGGATGTTTCTTAAGTTGAGGGGCTCTTTCCTATGTTCAGGGGCACTTCCCCTGGGACTTGTCCTTCTCAAGTGCAGGGGCCCTTCAAAAGGTACAGGGGCACTTCATCAGGTGCCAGGCTTTTCCTCAGTTGTAGGGGCTCACCCTCAGATGAAAGGGATCTTTCTGAGGTGCAGAAGCTCTCCTTCAGAGACAGTACTATTGCTCAGGTGCAGGAGATTTTCCTCAAGTGCAGGAGGTCTTCATCAGGTGCTGGACTTTTTTTTGGGCATAGAGGGCTCTCCCTTCAGTGTAGGGCTCTTCTTCTGTTATTGGGCTCTCTCATTTGCAGGGTCTCTTCGTCTATTTCTGTGCTTTCCCTAAGATTCACGGGCACTCTCTCAGATGCAGGAGCTCTCATGTATAAGGGCTCTTTTTCAGGTGCTGGGCTTTTTTTTTCATGTTCAGGGGCTCTCCCCTCAGGTCAGGGCTCTCTCTCAGGTGTTGGACTCTCCCTAAGGTTCTGGGGATCTTCATCATGGGCTGGGCTCTTCCTTGGGTGCAGAGGCTCTCTCATGTGCAGGGTTCTCCTTCGTTTGCAGGGCTTTCTGTTAGGGGCAGGGTCTCTTCATCAGGTGTTTGGCTTTCCTTATGGTTCAGGGACTCTTCATCAGGGGCTGAGATCTCATTCAGGTGCAGGGGCTCTCCCTCAAAAGCAGGAGCTCTCCTTCAGGTGCAGGGGCTCTTCAACAGTGCTGGAGTCTCCATCAGGCGCAGGGCTCTCCCTCAGGTGTTGGGCTCTCCATTAGATGTAGGAGATAATTTTTAGATATGGAGGTTCTTCCTCAGGTGTAGGAGCTCTCCCTCAGGTTCAGCATTCTTATCCAGGTGCAGGGCCTCTTCATCAAGTGCTGGGCTCTTCCTCAGGTTTAGGGGCTCTTCCTCAGGTGCATGGGATGTTTCTCAGATACATGAGCTCTCCAGGTTCAATACTCTTCCTCAAGTACAGGGGTTTTCCCTTATTTTCAGGAGCTCTTCTTCAGGTGTAGGGCTCTCTTCCATGTACAGGGCACCTCACCAGGTTCTGGGCTCTTCCTCAGTTGTAGGGCTCGATCTCAGGCACAGGGCTGTTTCTCAGGTGCAGGTTCTCCTTCAGGTGCAGGGCCTCTCCCTCAGGTTAAAGGGCTCTCCCTCATTTGCATGGGTACTTTTACAGGTGCAGGCCTGTCCCCTAGGTTGAGGGACTCTCTCCCATGTTTAGGGGCTCTGCCCCGGAAGCAAGGTCTCACAGGTGCAGGGGCTCTTTCAAAGATGCAGGTCTTTCCCCCAGGTGCAAGGGCTCTTCATCAGGTGCTGGCTCTCCCTCAGGTGCGGGCCTTTCCCTCAGGTGAAGATGATCTCTCTTAGGTGCAAGAGCTCTCCCTCAGATTCAGTGCTATTACTCAGTGGCAAGAGATCTCCCTCATGTGCTCTTCTTCAGGTGCTGGTCTTTTTTGTCAGATGCAGGGGCTCTCCCTCAGATGCAGAAGCTCTTCCAGGTGAATGGCTCTTTCTTATTTACAAGGCTCTTTATTAGGTGCAGGGGCTCTTCATCAGGTGCTTGGCTGTCTCTCAGGTGTAGACTCTCCTTCAGTTGTTGGGCTCTCCCTAAAGTGCTGGGGCTCTTCATCAGGGACTGGGTTCTTCTTTCTCAGGTGCAGGGCTTTCCCTGTTATCAGGGCTCTCCATTAGGGGCAGAGGCTCTTCATCAGATGCTAGGCTGTCCCCTCAGGTGCAAGGCTCTTCCTCAGATGTCAGGCTCCCCCAGAGGCTCTTCATGGGGGCTAAGCTCTCACTTAGGTTAAGGGGCTCTCCCTCAGCTGCAAGAGCTCTTTATCAGGGGCTAGGCTCTTCTTTCTCAGGTCCAGGGGCTCTCTCAGGTGCAGGACTCTCCCTCAGGTGCATGGGCTCCTAATCAGGTTCTAGGCTTTCCCTCAGGTGTAGGGCTCTCCTTCAGGTGTGGGGCCCTTTATTAGGTACTGGGCTCTTTCTCATGTTCAGGGCTCTTTCTCCACATCATGTGCAGGGATTCATCATGTGCAGGGCTCTTTCTTCAGAGCATGGCCCTCCCTTACCTGCAGGACTTTTTCTCAGGTACAGGAACTCTTCATAAGGTACAGGGATCTCCCTCAGATGCATAGGTGCTCCCTCAGGTGGCAGGACTTCTTGTTAAGTGCAGGGGCACTTCAGGCGCAGGGCTCTCCCCCAGGTTAAGGGGCTCTTCATCAGATACAGAGTTCTCCCAAAGTACATGAGTTCTTCATCAGGTGCTGGATTCTTCCTCAAGTGCACAAGATTTCTCTCATGTGGAGCTCTTCTTTAGGTGTAGGGGGATCTCTTCTAAGTACAGGGACACTTAATCAGGTTCTGGGTTCTTCCTCAGTTGCAGAGATCTATCTCAGTTTCAGGGCTTTTTCTTGAATGCTTTCTTTCTCAGGTGCAGAGTTCTCCCTTAGGTGCAGGGCTCTCCCTAAGGTAAAGGGTCTCTTTCTCATTTGCAGGGGTACTTCTTCAGATGCAGGCTGTCACTTAGGTTGAGAGACTCTCCCCCATGTTCAGGGGCTCTTCCTCAGGGACAAAGTATCACAGATGCAGTGCTCTTTTTTGCATGAATGGCTCGCCTTCGGGTGTGGGACTTTTCATCAGGTGCAGGGGCCCTCACTCAGGTGCAAGACTCTCCTTCTGGTGAAGGGCTCTCCCTTAGGTGTAGCAGCTCTCCGTTAGGTACAGGGGCTCTCCCTCAGGTGTAGGTGCTCTGCCTCAATTTCAGTACTCTTACTTAGGCGCAAGTCTCTTTCTCAGGTGTAGGGGCTCCTCATTAGGTGCTGGGATCTTCTTTAGGTGCAGGCTCACTCTCAGGTTCAGGGCATTCCTTAAGGTGCAGGGCTCTCCCTCTGGTGCAGTGGCTGTCCCTCAGATATGGGAACTTCTTCTCAGATACAGGGGCTCTCCCTTAGGTGCAGGGGCTCTTCATTGCAGAAGGTCTCCCTTACATGCAGGAGCTCTTCCTCTGATGCCGAGCTCTCCCTCAGTTGCAGGAGCTTTCCATTAGGTCCAGGGACTCCCCATCAGCTTCATGGCTCTCTGTTAAGTGCAGGAGCTCTCCATCAGGTGTGGGAGCTCTCCCTCAAAGACAGAGCTCTCTCTCAAGTACAGGGACTCTTCCCCAGATGCAGGATTTTTCCCAAAGTGCAGGGGCTCTCCCCCAAGTCAGGGCGACTTTCAGGTGCTGGGATTCTCTGTAAGGTGCAAAAGCTCTTTCTCAGGTGCAGGGTCTCTCCCTCAGCTGCAGGAGCTCTCCCTCACGTTTAACTCTCTTGCTCAGGTGCTGGAGCTCTTTCTCACGTGCAGGAGCTCTTCATCAGGTACAGCGTTCTCCTTCAGTTGCAGGAGCTCTCCCTCAGGTGCATGGCTACTTCAGGTTCATAGCCTTTTCATCAGATTTCAGGTTCTCCCTCAGGTCAGGACTCTATTAGGGGTGCAGAACTCTCCTCCAGGTGTGGGGCTTTTCATCAGGTGCTGGACTTTCCTTCAGATGCAGGAGTCCTTTCCCAGATTTGGGGCTCTAGCTCAGGTGTAGGGATTTCCCTCGGGAGCATGGCTCTACTTCAGGTGCAGGACTGTCCCTCAAGTTCAGAACTCTTCATAAGGTTCTGGGTTCTTCCCCAGATGCAGGAGGGTTCCCTCAGTTGCAGGGGCTCTTCTTTAGGTGCAGGGATCTTCCCATGTATATGTGTTCTTCCAGTGCAGAGGCTCTTCATTAGGTGCTGAACTCTCTGAGGTGCAGGAGCTCTTCTTCAGGTATAGGGCTCTTCCCCAGGTACAGGGGCCTTTACTCGGCTTCTGGGCTCTTCCTCAGTTGCAGGACTGTATCTCAGGTGCAGAGCTCTTAATCGGGTTCATGGCTCTTCTCAGGTACAGAATTTTCCCTCAGGTGCAGGGCTCTCCCTCAGGTGGAGGAACTTTCCATGAAGTGCTGGGGCACTTCTTCAGGTGGAGGGCTGTCCCTTAGGTTGAGGGGCTCTTCCTTATATTCAGGAGTACTTCCCCAGAGGCCAGAGCTCTTCTCTAGGTGCAGGGGCTCTTCTTCAGGTGCTTGACTTTTTCTTAGATGCAGGGGCTCTTCCGTAGGAAAAGGGATCTCCCTGAGGTACAGTAGTTCAGATTCAGCACTATTATTCAGGTGCTGGAGATCTTCCTCATGTGCAGCACTTCATTAAGTGCTGGGCTTTTTGTCATGTGCAGAGGCTCTCCCTCAGATGCAGGGCTCTCTCTCAACTGTTTGACTTTCCTTAAGGTGCGGGTGCTCTCCATCAGGGGCTGGGCTCTCCCTCAAGTGCAGCAGCTCTTAATCAGGCGCAGGGCACTCTCTCAGTTGCGGGGACTTTTCCTCAGGTGTAGGGCTCTCCCTTAGGTGTAGGAGCTCTCCCTTAGGTACTGGGACTCTCCCTCAGGTGTTGGAGCTCATTCTCATGTTCAGCACTTTTACTGAGGAGTAGGGCTCTCCCTTAGGTGCAGCGCTCTCTCTCAAGTCCAAGGCTCTCCCTCAGATGCAGGGCATTTCCTCAGGTACAGGGCTCTTCCTCAGGTCTAAGACTCTTACTCAAGTGTAGTAGCTTCTTCTAAGGAACTGGGTCTCTCCTTCATGTGCAGTGGCTCTTCTTCAGGTGCATTAGCTCTCCTTCAGGGGGGAGGCTTTTTATCAGGTACTGGGCTTTCCTTCAGGCGCTGTCTTTCAGGTGCAGGGCTGTATATTATGTGCAGAGCTTTCCCTCTGGTTCATGGTTCTCCTTCTAGTGCAGGAACCCTTCATAAGGTGCAGAGTACTGAAGGAGACCAGAGCATAAGCTGACAAGGTTCTTGTGTTCTTGGCTTGTGTTCAAGGAACCAAGCCTATACTCCCTCATCTCGGAGCAGATGTGATGTGGGGAGCAGACAAGCACCGCCCCTATAGCAGGCCTTGAGTACTTGTAGGCAACGGTCTCGCCTGAAAGTTCTGCATTCTAGCCAAAGGCAGGTGAGGGATGCAGCCTGTTACATAAAATGTAGTGGGCCTTGAGTACCCCAAGCTCATAAGCAGGTCTCGCTTGGAAACTATGCATCCTAGTCACAGGCAGGTTGTGAGGAATGCAGCCTGCTACATGAAGCAGTGTCTCAGATGCCCACACATTCAGATAAAGTCTTAGCTACAGTAAAGCCCTAGGCACAAAAAGATAAATGCAGAACTTGCCTTCTAATAGCAACATATTTCCACTGTGGTTCACTCATCTCCCCTAACCTTGATTTGTTACTTTATAATAAAACAAAGCGACATGACGTCAAGCACACCTGGCTTGGATGCCTGGACCAAAAGTTGATACTGCTTGTTTTTTTACAATAATGCCTTGTACAGTTTTGCCCTAATAAGAAGCATGCTAAATAATAAACGCACTCTCACCTACTGAGTAGAGAGACCTCCAAATCCCGCTGTCTCTTGTCTTTCTTTCTCATTCCCTCCCCTCACCTCAGGCCCTGCTCTGTGGAGGCTGGACTACCGCAGAGTACTCCCTCAGATGCAGGGTCACTCCTTCAGGCAGTGTCCCCCATGTGCAGGAGTACTTCTTCAGATGCAGGACAGTACCCCATTGAAGGGATTCTCCCAGTGCAGGGGCTGTTCATCAGATGTAGGGCTTTCCCCCAGGTTCAGTGCCTCTCCATCAGGTGATGGACTCTTTCTCAGGTACAGGGACTCTTCCTTAGGTTAAGGACCTTTTCTTCAAGTGCTGGGCTCTTCCTTAGCTGCAGGGGTCTCCCTTAAGTACAGGGACTCTTCATCAGGTGTGAGGGCTCTACTTTAGAGGCAGAGGCTCTTCCTGAGTTGCAGGATAACTTCCAGGTGCAGGGGCTCTCCTTCAGTTACAGGAGCTCTCTCTCATGCAGGTACTCTTCCTCAGGTGCAGACTTTCCCTCAGGTACAAGGCTCTTTCTTCAGTACAGGGACTCTTCATCAGATACATGGGCTCTCCCTTAGGTGCAGGTGCAGGAGCTTACCCTCAGGTTCAGGGGCTTTTCATCAGGTGCTGGGCTTTTCCTAAGGTTTGGGGTCTCCTTCAGGTGTAGGGCTCTCCTTCAGGTGCATGGCTCTTTCTCATGTGAAAGACTCTCCCTCAGGTGCAGACTCTTCATAAGGTGCAGAGTTCTCTTTCAGATGCAGGGGCACTCCCTCGGATGCTGGGACTTTTTCTCATGTGCAGGATCACTTCAGGTGCAGAGCTCTACCCCAGGTGCACAGCTCTTCATTAGGTTCTGGGCTCTTCCTCAGTTGCAGGACCCTATCTCAGGTGCAAGACTTTTTCTTGGCGCTAGACTTCTCCTCAGGTGCAGGGGCTCTCTCAGGTGCAGGGCTCTCCTTCAGCTTTTGGGCTTTCTCTAACATGTGGGTGCTCTTCACCAGGGTCTGGCTCTCCCTTGGGTATAGGGGCTCTCTGGGGAGCAGGTCTCTCCCTCGTTTTCAGAGCTCTTCGTCAGTGGCAGGGACTCTTCACTAGGTGCTGGGCTATCTCTTAGGTGCAGGGTTTTTCCTTAAGTGTTGGGCTTTCACTAAGGCACCAGGGCTCTTCATCAAGTGGTGAACTCTCTCACCTTTCCTCTCCCTCATTTGCAGGGCCCTCCATTAAGGGCAGGGACTCTTCAGATTCTGGGCTCAGCTCAGTTGCAGGGGTTTTTCCTCAAGCACAAGGCTCTCCCTCAGGTGCAGGACTCTCCCTTAGGTGTAAGAGATCTCCCTTAGGTATAGGGGCTCCCCCTCATGCTCAGCACTCTTATTCAGGTGCAAGATACTTATTCAGGGGAAGGGGCTATTCATTAGGAGCTGGGATCTCCCTCAGGTGCAGGAGATCTCTTTTAGGTTCATTTCCCTTAGGTGCAGGGACTCTCCCTCAGGTGCAGGGCTCTTACTCAGGTGCAGAAATTTCTCAGCTGCAGAGGCTCTCCCTCAGGTGTAGGAACTTCTACTGAAGTGCAGGAGGTCTTTCTTATGTGCAAGGACTCTCCCTGAGGTGCAGAGTTCTCCCATAACTGCAAGAGATCTTCATCAGGTAAGGGGGCTTTCCCTCAGGGGCAGGAGGTCTCTCCCAGGTGCAGGGCATCTTCCAGATGCAGGGCCTCTCCCTAAGGTGCAGCGTCTCTCCTTCAGATGCAGGAGCTCCTCCTCAAGTTTAGAGCTCTTACTAGATACAGGAACTCTCCCTCATGTGCAGGATCTCTTCATCAGGTGCAGCTCTCTCTCAGTTGCAGGAGGTCTCACTTAGGTGTAGGGACTCTTCCTCAAGTGTAGGAACTCTCCTTCGGGTGCAAGGCTCTTTCTTCAGTGTAGTGACTCTTCATCAGGTGCGGTGGCTCTTCCTCAGGGGCAGAAACACTTCATCAGGTGCTGGGCTCTTGCCCGGGTTCAGGGGCTCTTTCTCAGTTACAGGACTCTCCCTCAGGTGCAGGGACTTTTTCTCAAGTGCTCAGCTTTTCCTCAGGTGCAGAGGCTCTCCCTCAGGTGCATGGCCTTTTCCTCAGGTGCAGAGCTCTCCCTCAGGTACATGAGCTCTTCATCAAGTTCTAGGTTTTCCCTCAGGTGCAGGGCTCTTTTTGGGGGGCGGGTGTCTCCTGCAGGTGTGCACCTCTTCCTCAGGCACAAGTGCTCTCTCTCGGGTACAAGACTCTTCCTTGGATGCAGGACTCTCTTTCAGGTACAGGAACTTTTCATAAGATGCAGGGCCACTCCCTCAGGTGGTGGTACTCTCCTTCACGTGCATGGGCACTTTTTCAGGTGCAGGGCTCTCCCTCAACTGCAGGGGCTCTCCCTCAGGTTCATGGGCTCTTCACTGGGTTTTAAGCTTTTTTCAGGTGGAGGACTCTTGTTTGGATGAAGAACTCTCCTTCAGGTGCTGGTCTCTGCTTCAGGTGGGCTCATACTCAGATTCAAGGGCTCTTCCTCAGATGCAAGACTCTACCTCAGGTGCAGGGACTCTTTGTAAGGTGAATGTTCTCCCTCAGATTCAGGGTGGCTTCCTCATGTAGTACGACTCTCCTTGATGTGCAGGGGCACTTCTTCAGGTGCAGGGCATTTTCCAGATGCAGGGGTTCTTCATCAGGTGCTGAACTCTCTCTCAGGTATGGAGGCTGTCCTGCGGGTTCAGGACTCTCCCTCAGGTTCAGCCCTCTTACTCAGGTGCAGGACTTTTCCTCAAGTACATGGACTCTTCACTAGGTGCTGTGATCTCCCTCGAGTGCAGGGGCTCTCACTCAAGTTTAGGGCTCTCCCACAGGTGCAGGAGCTATTCTTCAGATATAGGGCTCTTCCCCAGGTGTAGGGGCT
>NW_007171388.1:0-770 GCF_000164805.1 Carlito syrichta | reverse complement strand
GATTTCGAGAGTGGCCCAGCACAGAGTTTGGGCTGGGCCACATTCCTGAGAGCCCAGCATGTACTTTGGACTGGGCTGCATTCTTTTGGGCCGGCTTTAGCTACAGTTAGGTCTCTTTTCTACCTATTATAGAATTTGAATTTATTTTATTCATAGAAGGTATTGTAGAATAGGTCATGCTACAAATCATGTTAGTTCATACATAATCAATCATAATATTTTAGGTTTAATAAGAATATAGTTAACTTTAAGAATTTTCATCGTCTCCACTTTCTACTATCGAAGTTTTTGCCTTAGTACATTTACAATTTACATTTAGGTTTTAGAAGCTTTGCTGCTGCTAATCAACTTTATATATTAGAATTAAGAATTGGAAAACCTTCATAGAAATTGGGATAGACATATAAGACTTTGGAATAGCCATTTTGTTAAGAGATTGTCGTCTATTGTTCCAAAAGGTGGCCCACCGTGGACTTTGGACTGGGCCACATCCTGTAGGGCCCAGTGTGATCTTTGGACTGGGCCACATTCTTTAGGAAATTGACTTAAGCTATAATTAAGAGCTTCTGTAGCATTGTATAAGTGGTAGAGTTTAATTTAGTCGTCATGGGTATTGAGTGAGCTTTAGAAGTTATTATCAGAACATCACTAGACTAGTAAGGATTGTTACACTGCTTTTGAAGAACATTAACTAGCAAAGGGAACAATAAGACAATCTTGGGGTTTGTTCCTCCTCACACCTAAGCATCTGGTGGGTGGGGGAGCCCCCG
>NW_007171387.1:0-4219 GCF_000164805.1 Carlito syrichta | reverse complement strand
GGCTGATCTTGAACCTGGGGGCTCATGCCATCCTCTCTCCTCAGCCTCCCAGAGTGCCTGAATGACAGACGTGAGCCCCCACAACAGGCCTCCAAATCCCTCTCAGTACCCCAACGCGAGGCCTGCTCCCTTCCAATGACCTGGTGTCAGGAGCCAACCTCAGAGACCTTCATGTTGACAGGGTCTGGAAGTCCAAAAACCTCAGGTTGCAGGGCAACTCTGGGCAGCATTGGCCCTGCTTCTACAACTCATCTTGTTATGTTCGCCCTCGGTATCTGGAGAGTTGGGAGACAAAAAAAAATGTAGTCTCTTAAAATATCTATTAGTAGAAACAAGCAATTAATGAAATGGAAATTTTTCTGCTGAGATATGACCCTCCACTTGAGTTTCTCTGTCGCTGCCATTTTGGTGCTTGAGCCCACAACAATGATTAAAAATTGCAGGTGACACTCTCCTACGCCTGGAAGCTTTGGGTGGAATGTACTCTCATTATCCTTGTCAGGGGACAATAGATACAAATTATAAATATCATGTTTGGTGTCATAATAGGCTTATTAGTTTTAGTTTTTTAAGTTGGTTGCTAATTAGAGAACTTTGGGTGTGTTGTTTTCATTTTGCTAATTGTGAAGTGTTATATAGGTATTTTTAGCATAACAAAAAAGGTTGTGATGATTATGAGTGTTTTAATTATAGGTGCGGCAATTTATGCAAGAAAACAGATGTATAGCCCTATAATTTTCAGTTTACACAAACGTTTTGCATTTTAGAGTAGATGATTAATATGGAAAGGTTGAAAGAGTAGAAAAGGCTTTGTAATTGTATTTAGAAAAAAATAAAATGTTAGGAAAATATGTTAGGTATTAAGTTGTTAAAAGTTTAGATGGTTAGGATTAATAGTTACAGAAAATACGTTGTGAAAAATTACATGTTTTAATGATTCTATAGGTGGATACGTTGTAACACATTTGAGGGAAGACAGACAGTATTTCATCACCATTAGAGCAATGATCAAAACAAAATAAATACGTTTCAGTTTGAAAGCCAAACTGTATTAAACTTAAAGTATAAAAAGAACTTGAAAAGAAAAATAAACGGGCAACTGTCCTGCATAACATGAGAGTCAGTGTTGAACTTTTCTCGTATGCTGGCACCATTCCTCCTTCAGGAAACCCTGACCTGCTGGACCTGGAGTCCGGCAAGTGGTGCCCAAACAGGGACCTTAATGTTAAGCCTTACTTTAATCTTAACGGATAAACCTTGCCTAGGTTGCTGCAGAACCCTCGGTAGAGCAAAGTTAGGAAGGGTAAGCAGTTTTGGAGCAGTGATATGAACATGGGCCAGAGTGAATTTAAAGAAAAAAAAGTTGTTCATAAGTATTTTGACACATATGCTTTCTAAAAGAGGAATTCAAGTTTCCTCTACACTATTATCTTCCTTTCTCCATTTTGTGTAAGATCAGGTTCCCTGAAAAAGGCATCATTAATTTAGAAACATGGAAGAGGTTGGGAAAAAATTGAAAGTTTGTCATACTCTCCATGGTCAGGAACAAGTGCCTCTAGATACTTTTACATTATGGAATATAATTAGAGTTGTCTTAGATCCACAACAAGAGATTGATAAAATAACCATAGGAGTAAAAGTGGAACCAGGTGAAAGAAAGTCCTTACTAATCCCTGTTCCTTCCCAGGCAAAGTTAGCCACTGCCCCTATTGTTGATGATCCTCTACCCACTGAAGATAAGGAAAGCTTAAAAGAAGAAGCAGCTAGGTATCAAGAAGAAACATATTCAGATAATTTAAATTTGCACCTTGGCACCAAAAGACCTCCACCAAGTGGAGCCAGAGCCACAGGGTTTGTGATTTGTGACCGTCTTGATTTAAGAGGAGAATATTGTCTTTCTGTACTGATACTTGTTATATAAAAGGGCTGTTGCCTCATATTTTAAAAAGCCGCCATATCTGTTAATAATGCAACTATTCTTGATTTACTTATCAAATTACAACAACTAATAATTGTTAGAAAGCAACCATTTTTCATAGGTCATATTAGATTAAATTCAGAACTCCCTGGACCTCTGCATCAAGGTAATCAATTAGCAGATGCCTTGACATAATCTGTCATGTGCCTTCTCCTTGTAGGTTCTTTAGTCAATCAAGCTCAGCAATCTCATAAACTTCATCATTGAAATGCTGCAGCTTTAAGGCACCAGTTTCACATTCCAAGAGAAACAGCTAGACAAATCATAAAAAATTGTACTTTGTGTCCTACTTCTAATAAACCCCTCCCCTCAGGAGTTAATACCGTGATTCAACCCTAATGTTTTGTGGCAAATGTATGTTACTCATTTCCAAACTTTTGGAAAATTGTCATTTCTACATGTGACAGTGGATACATTTTCCCATGTAATTTTAGCCTCGCCCTGCACTGGGGAAGCCTATAAAGATGTAATCTAACATTTATTCTCTTGATTTTTACAGCTGGGTATTCCTAAACAATTAAAAACTGATAATGCTCCTGCTTATGCATCAAAGCTTTTCAGTCGTTTTGTACCCAGTTTGTCATCTCTCATTCTACAGGAATTCCCTATAATCCTCAAGGTCAAGCTATATTCGAGAGAGCCCACAAACATTAAAAATTAAATAATTAAATTGCAGAAAGGGGAATTCAAATATAATTCTCCCCATCATATCATAAATCATGCTATGTTTGTAATTAATCATCTCAATTTGCACTCTCAAGCACATTCAGCTATGATAAGACATTGGAGTCCTGAGAATACTCTTAAACCAATGGTTAAATGGAAAGATCTTCTTACAGGTCAATGGAAGATGTCCGATGTCCTTTTATCATGTGGGACAGGATATGCTTGTGTTTTTCCCCAGGATTTACCCTAACCTATTTTGGTACAGGATCATCTAATTATACATTTCCAGCCCCCCACCCCTGTCGAGTTACAGCCAGACAAGACATAAATCACACCATCAGGCTGAGTAGAATGCAGATGATGAAGAGAAGGTGTTGGTGCCAAAGTTGAAATGTTTCACCATTCAACAACCACTTCCACCACCACCCATTCGACTGACGATATCTCATCATTTGTCGTCTCCCACTTCTCAATTCAGACATTACTGTCAAGCTGTTTTGTCTAGACAGTGTAGACCACTCACATACGGGCAAATCAAGGCACTCAACCACAATGCCAAGGATCTGGTTCGCCCTCCAAAGCACTTACGTCACTCACTATATTGTTTTTTTTGGGGGGGGTTATTGCTATGCTGGCTATTAAAGTGTGCGAGGTAGGTTGTATTTATTCAGAAAAATCTTATTGGGCTTATATCCCATACCCTTTAGTGTTCCAGCCTGTTACATGGGATGCTAAGATTATTACTGTTTTTGCTAATCATTCATCTTTTAGGAGGTACCACTCTTTTTTCATCAAAAGTCAAAACTGTTATAATCAAAAATTTTTCTTTTTCAGGTTCTCCTCCAACATGTTTTAATTTACCTAAAATATAAGAATGGTCCCTTGATATTTCGGGTTGTTTAAACTCATGTATAAAACTCACATATAAAAGTCACGTATCGGTTACGTATGGTAACTGATAGCCTCCCTTATCTTCCCAGAATGGCAAATGACTGAGATAATAGGTTTCTTAAATTATTGATGCTGGGGAACTCTGACCCTAAATTAGCAACTAGGCCTGGGAGGGACACGTGAGTACAACAGATCGAGGCCCGGGGGCCACAATTGTGCCACCGTACCCCATTCCAGCAAATGGAGACTCTGTTGACCTAAAAGACGCCTCCCACGTGCATCACGATGGGCAACCATGGTTCCCCAGGGAAATGTCCATGTGGGTGGAGGATGATGGAGTGATTGGGAGAGGAAGGGGCCCTACCCCCGCCCAAGGGTGGCAGACAGGGCGACCATAGCCTGGACTGCCCTTGGCATTGCCATACCGCCTTGATCTCTCTGTGCCCGATGGCCGTCTTAGGTTGGTGTGTCTGTTCCGTGAGCTCACACATGTCTTTGCCATGGGGCACGAGGGTGGAGGGTGGAGGCCAGCCTTCTGGGGCACGTGGTTGAAGGCACAGGAAGGAAATGTCTAGTGGCCACCTTTGAAACCTCCCATGAACAATAGGCCAGAAAGTGCCTTTTCCTCTCCCATCCCTGAGGAAGACTCCTTGCACTGGGTGTCAGGGGTGGTGTTGGTGGTGG